>NW_026038309.1:0-28749 GCF_023373825.1 Bactrocera dorsalis
ACTTACATATGTGAAATAAATGATGTGAAGGCAAATCAGTATCGATTGATAAAGTGTTGTTGTATATACAAGAAATTCGTCGTTATACTTAAACATATAGGTTGTGGAATTCTTGCAAATTAACTGCCGTTATGGATTTATGTCCACTCCAGTGAGATGAAGAAGGTTAATTAACTTAAATATGTGAATATAATGATTTGAAGCAACTCATTATCGATTGATAAATGTGTATATACAAGAAAATCGTCTTTATACTTAAATATTAGGTTGTGGAATTCTTGCAAATTCACTGCCGTTATGGCTTTATGTCCACTCCAGTGAGATGAAGAAGGTTAATTAACTTAAATATGTGAATTTAATGATTTGAAGCAACTCATTATCGATTGATAAATGTGTATATACAAGAAAATCGACTTTATACTTAAAATAAGGTTGTGAAATTCTTGCAAATTCACTGCCGTTATGGCTTTATGTCCACTTCAGTGCGATGAAGAAGGTTAATTAACTTAAATATGTGAATTTAATGATTTGAAGCAACTCATTATCGATTGATAAATGTGTTTATACAAGAAAATCGACTTTATACTTAAATATTAGGTTGTGGAATTCTTGCAAATTAACTGCCGTTATGGCTTTATGTCCACTTCAGTGAGATGAAGAAGGTTAATTAACTTAAATATGTGAATTTAATGATTTGAAGCAACTCATTATCGATTGATAAATGTGTTTATACAAGAAAATCGACTTTATACTTAAATATAAGGTTGTGGAATTCTTGCAAATTAACTGCCGTTATGGCTTTATGTCCACTTCAGTGAGATGAAGAAGGTTAATTAACTTAAATATGTGAATTTAATGATTTGAAGCAACTCATTATCGATTGATAAATGTGTTTATACAAGAAAATCGACTTTATACTTAAACATAAGGTTGTGGAATTCTTGCAAATTCACTGCCGTTATGGCTTTATGTCCACTTCAGTGAGATGAAGAAGGTTAATTAACTTAAATATGTGAATTTAATGATTTGAAGCAACTCATTATCGATTGATAAATGTGTATATACAAGAAAATCGACTTTATACTTAACCATAAGGTTGTGGAATTCTTGCAAATTCACTGCCGTTATGGCTTTATGTCCACTTCAGTGAGATGAAGAAGGTTAATTAACTTAAATATGTGAATTTAATGATTTGAAGCAACTCATTATCGATTGATAAATGTGTATATACAAGAAAATCGACTTTATACTTAAATATGAGGTTGTGGAATTCTTGCAAATTCACTGCCGTTATGGATTTATGTCCACTTCAGTGAGATGAAGAAGGTTAATTAACTTAAATATGTGAATTTAATGATTTGAGCCAACTCACTACCGATTGATAAATGTGTATATACAAGAAAAACGTCTTTATACTTAAATATAAGGTTGTGGAACTCTTGCAAATTCACTGCCGTTATGGCTTTATGTCCACTCAAGTGAGATGAAGAAGGTTAATTAACTTAAATATGTGAATTTAATGATTTAAAGCAACTCATTATCGATTGATAAATGTGTATATACAAGAACATCGACTTTATACTTAAATATAAGGTTGTGGAATTCTTGCAAATTCACTGCCGTTATGGCTTTATGTCCACTTCAGTGAGATGAAGAAGGTTAATTAACTTAAATATGTGAATTTAATGATTTGAAGCAACTCATTATCGATTGATAAATGTGTATATACAAGAAAATCGACTTTATACCTAACCATAAGGTTGTGGAATTCTTGCAAATTCACTGCCGTTATGGATTTATGTCCACTTCAGTGAGATGAAGAAGGTTAATTAACTTAAATATGTGAATTTAATGATTTGAAGCAACTCATTATCGATTGATAAATGTGTTTATACAAGAAAATCGACTTTATACTTAAACATAAGGTTGTGGAATTCTTGCAAATTCACTGCCGTTATGGCTTTATGTCCACTTCAGTGAGATGAAGAAGGTTAATTAACTTAAATATGTGAATTTAATGATTTGAAGCAACTCATTATCGATTGATAAATGTGTATATACAAGAAAATCGTCGTTGTACTTAAACATAAGGTTGTGGAATTCTTGCAAATTCACTGCCGTTATGGATTTATGTCCACTTCAGTGAGATGAAGAAGGTTAATTAACTTAAATATGTGAATTTAATGATTTGAAGCAACTCATTATCGATTGATAAATGTGTATATACAAGAAAATCGACTTTATACTTAAACATAAGGTTGTGGAATTCTTGCAAATTCACTGCCGTTATGGATTTATGTCCACTCGAGTAAGATGAAGAAGGTTAATTAACTTAAATATGTGAATTTAATGATTTGAAGCAACTCATTATCGATTGATAAATGTGTTTATACAAGAAAATCGACTTTATACTTAAATATAAGATAACGGAATTCTTCCAAATTCACTGCCGTTATGGCTTTATGTCCACTCCAGTGCGATGAAGAAGGTTAATTAACTTAAATACATATGTGAATTTAATGATTTGAAGCAACTCATTATCGACTGATAAATGTGTATATACAAGAAAATCGTCGTTGTACTTAAACATAAGGTTGTGGAATTCTTGCAAATTCACTGCCGTTATGGCTTTATGTCCACTTCAGTGAGATGAAGAAGGTTAATTAACTTAAATATGTGAATTTAATGATTTGAAGCAACTCATTATCGATTGATAAATGTGTATATACAAGAAAATCGACTTTATACTTAAATATTAGTTGTGGAATTCTTGCAAATTCACTGCCGTTATGGCTTTATGTCCACTTCAGTGAGATGAAGAAGGTTAATTAACTTAAATATGTGAATTTAATGATTTGAAGCAACTCATTATCGATTGATAAATGTGTATATACAAGAAAATCGACGTATACTTAAATATAAGGTTGTGGAAATTCTTGCAAATTCACTGTCGTTATGGATTTATGTCCACTTCAGTGAGATGAAGAAGGTTAATTAACTTAAATATGTGAATGTAATGATTTGAAGCAACTCATTATCGATTGATAAATGTGTATATACAAGAAAATCGTCGTTGTACTTAAACATAAGGTTGTGAAATTCTTGCAAATTCACTCCCGTTATGGCTTTATGTCCACTTCAGTGAGATGAAGAAGGTTAATTAACTTAAATATGTGAATTTAATGATTTGAAGCAACTCATTATCGATTGATAAATGTGTATATACAAGAAAATCGTCGTTGTACTTAAACATAAGGTTGTGGAATTCTTGCAAATTCACTGCCGTTATGGATTTATGTCCACTTCAGTGAGATGAAGAAGGTTAATTAACTTAAATATGTGAATTTAATGATTTGAAGCAACTCATTATCGATTGATAAATGTGTATATAAAGGGTGATTTTTTTGAGGTTAGGATTTTCATGCATTAGTATTTGACAGATCACGTGGGATTTCAGACATGGTGTCAAAGAGAAAGATGCTCAGTATGCTTTGACATTTCATCATGAATAGACTTACTAACGAGCAACGCTTGCAAATCATTGAATTTTATTACCAAAATCAGTGTCGGTTCGAAATGTGTTTCGCGTTTGTTCTGGTTGAATGGCTACGTAAATAAGCAAAATTGCCGCATTTGGGGTGAAGAGCAACCAGAAGCCGTTCAAGAACTGCCCATGCATCCCGAAAAATGCACTGTTTGGTGTGGTTTGTACGCTGGTGGAATCATTGGACCGTATTTTTTCAAAGATGCTGTTGGACGCAACGTACGGTGAATGGCGATCGCTATCGTTCGATGCTAACAAAATTTGTTGCCAAAAATGGAAGAACTGAACTGGGTTGACATGTGGTTTCAACAAGATGGCGCTACACACAGCTCGCGATTCTATGGCCATTTTGAGGGAAAACTAGGACAACCAATTCATCTCAAGAAATGGACCGTAAGTTGGCCACCAAGATCATGCGATTTAACGCCTTTAGACTATTTTTTGTGGGGCTAACGTCAAGTCTAAAGTCTACAGAAATAAGCCAGCAACATCAGCTTTGGAAGGACAACATTTCCGAAGGAAATTCTGGCTATTCCGGCCCGAAATGCTCGAAAAAGTTGCCACAAAATTGGACTTTCGAGATGGCCAACCTAAGACGCAGCCGCGGCAACAGTTAAATGAAATTATCTTTCCAAGAAAATCGTTTTATTTAAACCAAGGTTGTGGAATTCTGCACAAAGAACTGCCGTTATGGCTTTATGTCCACTCAGTGCGATGAAGAAGTTTAACTTAAATATGCGAATTTAATGATTTGAAGAATCTCCTTATCGACTGATAAATGTGTATATACAAGAAAATCGTCGTTGTACTTAAATATAAGGTTGTGGAATTCTTGCAAATTAACTGCCGTTATGGCTTTTATGTCCACTTCAGTGCGATGAAGAAGGTTAATTAACTTAAATATGTGAATTTAATGATTTGAAGCAACTCATTATCGATGATATATGTGTTTATACAAGAAAATCGTCTTTCTTCTTAAATATTAGTTTTTGGAATTCTTGCAAATTAACTGCCGTTATGGATTTATGTTCAGTTGAGTGAGATGAAGAAGGTTAATTAACTTAAATTGGTGAATTTAATGATTTGAAGCAACTCATTATCGATTGATAAATCTGTTTATACAAGAAAATCGACTTTATACTTAACTATTAGGTTGTGGAATTCTTGCTAATTAACTGCCGTTATGGATTTATGTCCACTTCAGTGCGATGACGCGGTTAATTAACTTAAATATGTACTGATTTGAAGCAATCATTATCGATTGATAAATGTGTTTATACAAGAAAATCGTGATACTTAAACAAAAGGTTGTGGAATTCTTGCAAATTCACTGCCGTTATGGATTTCTGTCCACTTCAGTGCGATGAAGAAGGTTCATTAACTTAAATATGTGCATTTCATGCTTGAAGCAACTCATTATCGATTGATCAATGTGTATATACAAGAAAATCGTCGTTGTACTTTAGGTTGTGGAATTCTTGCACCTTCACTGCCGTTATGGATTTATGTCCCCTTCAGTGCGCTGGCGCCGGTTAATTAACTTAAATATGTGAATTTAATGATTTGAAGCTCTCATTCTCGCTTGATAAATGTGTTTCTCCCCGTAAATCGCCTTTATCCTTACCTCTTCGGTTGTGGACTTCTTGCCCCTTCCCCTGCCGTTCTGGCTTCTGTCCACACTGTGCGATGCCGAAGGTTCCCTCCTGTGCCTCCTGATTGCCGCTCTCTCGCTTGCTCCTGTGTATCTACCGACTTTGCTTAAACTTAGTTGTGGAATTCTTGCAAATTAACTGCCGTTATGGATTTATGTCCCCTTCAGTGCGCTGCCACGGTTCCTTCACTTCCCTCTGTGCCTTTGATTTGCCGCCCCCCCTTCGATTGCTCCCTGTGTTTCTCCCCCCTCGCTTTATCCTTCCCCTCGGTGTGGAATTCTTGCCCCCTTCCCTGCCGTTATGGCTTTATGTCCACTCAGTGCGCTGAAGCCGGGTTCCTTAACTTAAATCTGTGAATTTCCTGATTTGCCGCCTCCTTCTCGCTTGATCCCTGTGTTTCTCCCAGCACCTCGTCGTGTACTTAACCTCCGGTTGTGGCATTCTTGCCCATTCTGCCGTTCTGGCTTTCTGTCCCTTCAGTGCGCTGCGCCGGTTCCTTAACTTAACTCTGTGCTTTCCTGATTTGCCGCACTTCCTCTCGCTTGCTCCTGTGTCTCTCCCCGCCCCTCGCCTTTATCCCCTATTAGGTTGTGGCCTTCTTGCCACTTCCCTGCCGTTCTGGCTTTATGTCCACTCCGTGCGCTGAAGCCGGTTAATTCACTTCCATCTGTGAATTTTATGCTTTGAAGCACTCCTTATCGCTTGCTAAATGTGTTTCTCCCCGCCCTCGCCTTTCTACTTCCCCGGTTGTGGCCTTCTTCCCTTCCCTGCCGTTCTGGCTTTCTGTCCCCTTCCGTGCGATGCCGCCGGTTCCTTCCCTTACCTCTGTGAATTTCTGCTTTGCCGCCACTCCTTATCGATTGATAATGTGTATACCCGACCTCGCCTTTATCTTACCCCTCCGGTTGTGGCCTTCTTGCCCCTTCCCCTGCCGTTCTGGCTTTCTGTCCCCTCCGTGCGCTGCCGCCGGTTCATCCCTTCACTCTGTGCATTTAATGCTTGCAGCCTCATTCTCGCTTGCTCTGTGTTTTCCCGAATCGTCTTATACTTCCCCTCCGGTTGTGGCCTTCTTGCCCCTTCCCTGCCGTTCTGGCTTTCTGTCCACTCCAGTGAGATGCCGCCGGTTAATTCCCTTAAATCTGTGAATTTCCTGATTTGCCGCCCCTCCTCTCGCTTGCTACCTGTGTTTCTCCCCGCCAATCGCCTTTTACTTCCCATGCGGTTGTGATTCTTGCCCCTTCCCTGCCGTTCTGGCTTTCTGTCCTTCCGTGCGCTGCCGCCGGTTCATCTTCCCTCTGTGCCTTTCCTGCTTTGCCGCCCTCATTCTCGCTTGCTCCCTGTGTCCTCCCCGCCCTCGCCTTCTACTTCCCTATTCGGTTGTGGCCTTCTTGCCCTTCCCTGCCGTTCTGGCTTTCTGTTCCGTGCGATGCGCCGGTTTACTTCCCTTCCATCTGTGACCTCTGCTTTGCCGCCCTCCTTCTCGCTTGCTCCCTGTGTTCTCCCCCGCCTCGTCTTTGTCCTTCCCTCTCGGTTGTGGCTTCTTGCCCCCTTCCCTGCCGTCTGGCTTTCTGTCCCCTTCCGTGCGCTGCCGCCGGTCTTCCTTCACTCTGTGCTCTGCTTTGCCGCCCCTCCTTCTCGCTTGGTCCCTGTGTTTCTCCCCGCCCTCGCCTTTCCTCCTCCTCGGTTGTGGCCTCTTGCCCCTTCCCTGCCGTTCTGGCTTTCGTCCCCTCCGTGCGCTGCCGGTTCCTCCTTCCTCTGTGCCTTTCTGCTTTGCCGCCCCTCCTTCTCTCGCTTGCTCCTGTGTCTCCCGCCCCTCGCCTTTCTTCCCTCGGTTGTGCCTTCTTGCCCTTCCCTGCCGTTCTGGCTTTCTGTCCCCTCCCGTGCGCTGCCGCGGTTCCTTCCCTTCCCTCTGTGCCTTTCCTGCTTTGCCGCCTCCTTCTCGCTTGCTCCCTGTGTTTCCCCGCCCCTCGTCTTTTCCTTCCACCTCCGGTGTGGCCTTCTTCCCCCTTCCCTGCGTTCTGGCTTCTGTCCCCTCCGTGCGCTGCCGCCGGTTCCTTCCTTCCCTCTGTGCCTTTCTGCTTTGCCGCCCCTCCTTCTCGCTTGCTCTGTGTTTCTCCCGCCCCTCGCCTTCTCCTTCCCCTCGGTTGTGGCCTTCTTGCCCCCTTCCCTGCCGTTCTGGCTTTCTGTCCCCTCCGTGCGCGCGCCGGTCTTCCTTCCCTCTGTGCCTTCCTGCTTTGCCGCCCTCCTTCTCGCTTGCTCCCTGTGTTTCTCCCGCCCCTCGCTTCTCCTTCCCCTCCGGTTGTGGCCTTCTTGCCCCTCCTGCCGTTCTGGCTTCTGTCCCTCCGTGCGCTGCGCCGGTCCTTCCCTTCCTCTGTGCCTTCCTGCTTTGCCGCCCTCCTTCTCGCTTGCTCCCTGTGTCTCTCCCCGCCCTCGTCTTTCTCCTTCCCTCCGGTTGTGGCCTTCTTGCCCCTTCCCTGCCGTTCTGGCTTTCTGTCCCCTCCGTGCGCTGCCGCCGGTTCCTTCCCTCTGTGCCTTTCCTGCTTTGCCGCCCCTTCTCGCTTGCTCCCTGTGTCTCTCCCGCCCCTCGTCTTGTCCTTCCCCTCCGGTTGTGGCCTTCTTGCCCCTTCCCTGCCGTTCTGGCTTTCTGTCCCTTCCGTGCGCTGCCGCCGGTTCTTCCTTCCCTCTGTGCCTTCCTGCTTTGCCGCCTCCTCTCTCGCTTGCTCCCTGTGTTCTCCCCGCCCCTCGTCGTTGTCCTTCCCCTCGGTTGTGGCCTTCTTGCCCCTTCCCTGCCGTTCTGGCTTTCTGTCCCTCCGTGCGCTGCCGCCGGTTCCTCCTTCCCTGTGCCTTTCCTGCTTTGCCGCCTCCTTCTCGCTTGCTCCCTGTGTTTCTCCCCGCCCTCGCCTTCTCCTTCCCTCTCGGTTGTGGCCTTCTTGCCCCTTCCCTGCCGTTCTGGCTTTCTGTCCCCTCCGTGCGCTGCCGCCGGTTCCCTTCCCTCTGTGCCTTTCCTGCTTTGCCGCCCTCCTCTCGCTTGCTCCCTGTGTTTCTCCCCGCCCCTCGTCTTTCCTTCCCTCCGGTGTGGCCTTCTTGCCCCTTCCTGCCGTTCTGGCTTTCTGTCCCCTTCCGTGCGCTGCCGCCGGTTCCTTCCCTTCCCTCTGTGCCTTTCCTGCTTTGCCGCCCCTCCTTCTCGCTTGCTCCCTGTGTCTCTCCCCCGCCCTCGCCTTTCCTTCCCCTCCGGTTGTGGCCTTCTTGCCCCTTCCTGCCGTTCTGGCTTTCTGTCCCCTTCCGTGCGCTGCCGCCGGTCCTTCCCTTCCTCTGTGCCTTTCCTGCTTTGCCGCCCTCCTTCTCGCTTGCTCCCTGTGTCTCTCCCGCCCCTCGTCTTCTCCTTCCCTCTCCGGTTGTGGCCTTCTTGCCCCTTCCCTGCCGTTCTGGCTTTCTGTCCCTTCCCGTGCGCTGCCGCCGGTTCCTTCCTTCCCTCTGTGCCTTTCCTGCTTTGCCGCCCCTCCTTCTCGCTTGCTCCTGTGTTCTCCCCGCCCCTCGTCGTTGTCCTTCCCCTCCGGTTGTGGCCTTCTTGCCCCTTCCCTGCCGTTTGGCTTTCTGTCCCCTCCCGTGCGCTGCCGCCGGTTCCTTCCCTTCCCTGTGCCTTTCCTGCTTTGCCGCCTCCTTCTCGCTTGCTCCCTGTGTCTCCCCGCCCCTCGTCTTCTCCTTCCCTCTCCGTTGTGGCCTTCTTGCCCCTTCCCTGCCGTTCTGGCTTTCTGTCCCTTCCGTGCGCTGCCGCCGGTTCCTTCCCTTCCCTCTGTGCCTTCCTGCTTTGCCGCCCCTCCTTCTCGCTTGCTCCCTGTGTCTCTCCCGCCCTCGCCTTTCTCCTTCCCCTCCGGTTGTGGCCTTCTTGCCCCTTCCCTGCCGTCTGGCTTTCTGTCCCCTCCGTGCGCTGCCGCCGGTTCCTCCTTCCCTCTGTGCCTTTCTGCTTTGCCGCCCCTCCTCTCGCTTGCTCCCTGTGTTCTCCCCGCCCTCGTCGTTGTCCTTCCCTCCGGTTGTGGCCTTCTTGCCCCTTCCCTGCGTTCTGGCTTTCTGTCCCCCCGTGCGCTGCCGCCGGTTCCTTCCCTTCCCTCTGTGCCTTTCCTGCTTTGCCGCCTCTCCTTCTCGCTTGCTCCCTGTGTTCTCCCCGCCCTCGCCTTTCTCCTTCCCTCCGGTTGTGGCCTTCTTCCCCCTTCCCTGCCGTTCTGGCTTTCTGTCCCCTTCCGCTGCCGCCGGTTCCTTCCCTTCCCTCTGTGCCTTTCTGCTTTGCCGCCCTCCTTCTCGCTTGCTCCTGTGTTCTCCCCGCCCCTCGTCTTGTCTTCCCCCTCCGTTGTGGCCTTCTTGCCCCTTCCCTGCGTTCTGGCTTTCTGTCCCCTCCGTGCGCTGCCGCCGGTTCATTCCTTCCCTCTGTGCCTTCCTGCTTTGCCGCCCCTCCTTCTCGCTGCTCCCTGTTTCTCCCCGCCCCTCGCCTTTCTCCTTCCCCCTCGGTTGTGGCCTTCTTGCCCCTTCCCTGCCGTTCTGGCTTTCTGTCCCTCCGTGCGCTGCCGCCGGTTCCTTCCTTCCCTCTGTGCCTTTCCTGCTTTGCCGCCCTCCTTCTCGCTTGCTCCCTGTGTCTCTCCCCGCCCCTCGTCTTGTCCTTCCCCCTCCGGTTGTGGCCTTCTTGCCCCTTCCCTGCCGTTCTGGCTTCTGTCCCCTTCGTGCGCTGCCGCCGGTTCCTTCCTTCCCTCTGTGCCTTTCTGCTTTGCCGCCCTCCTTCTCGCTTGCTCCCTGTGTTTCTCCCGCCCCTTTCGTTCTCCTTCCCCCCGGTTGTGGCCTTCTTGCCCCTTCCCTGCCGTTCTGGCTTTCTGTCCCCCTCCGTGCGCTGCCGCCGGTTCCTTCCTTCCCTCTGTGCCTTTCCTGCTTTGCCGCCCTCCTTCTCGCTTGCTCCCTGTGTTCTCCCGCCCTCTCTTCTTCTCCCTCCGGTTGTGGCCTTCTTGCCCCTTCCCTGCCGTTCTGGCTTTCTGTCCCCTCCGTGCGCTGCCGCCGGTTCCTTCCCTTCCCTCTGTGCCTTTCCTGCTTTGCCGCCCCTCCTTCTCGCTTGCTCCTGTGTCTCTCCCCGCCCCTCGCTTTCTCTTCCCCCTCCGGTTGTGGCCTTCTGCCCCTTCCCTGCCGTTCTGGCTTTCTGTCCCCTCCCGTCGCTGCCCGGTTCTTCCCTCCCTCTGTGCCTCTGCTTTGCCGCCCTCCTTCTCGCTTGCTCCCTGTGTTCTCCCCGCCCTCGTTTGTCCTTCCCCCTCCGGTTGTGGCCTTCTTGCCCCTTCCCTGCCGTCTGGCTTTCTGTCCCCTCCGTGCGCTGCCGCCGGTCCTTCCCTTCCCTCTGTGCCTTTCCTGCTTTGCCGCCCCTCCTTCTCGCTTGCTCCCTGTGTTTCTCCCCGCCCCTCGTTTCTCCTTCCCTCCGGTTGTGGCCTTCTTGCCCTTCCCTGCCGTTCTGGCTTTCTGTCCCCTCGTGCGCTGCCGCCGGTCCTTCCTTCCCTCTGTGCCTTTCCTGCTTTGCCGCCTCCTCTCGCTTGCTCCCTGTGTCTCCCCGCCCCTCGCTTTCTCCTTCCCTCTCCGGTTGTGGCCTTCTTGCCCCTTCCCTGCCGTTCTGGCTTTCTGTCCCCTCCGTGCGCTGCCGCCGGTTCCTTCCCTTCCCTCTGTGCCTTCCTGCTTTGCCGCCCCTCCTTCTCGCTTGCTCCCTGTGTCTCTCCCCGCCCCTCGCCTTTCTCCTTCCCTCTCCGGTTGTGGCCTTCTTGCCCCTTCCCTGCCGTTCTGGCTTTCTGTCCCCTCCGTGCGCTGCCGCCGGTTCCTTCCCTTCCCTCTGTGCCTCTCCTGCTTTGCCGCCCCCTTCTCTCGCTTGCTCCCTGTGTCTCTCCCCGCCCCTCGTCGTTCTCCTTCCCTCTCGGTTGTGGCCTTCTTGCCCCCCCTGCCGTTCTGGCTTTCTGTCCCCTTCCGTGCGCTGCCGCCGGTTTCCTCCCTTCCTCTGTGCCTTTCCTGCTTTGCCGCCCCTCCTTCTCGCTTGCTCCTGTGTTTCTCCCGCCCCTCGCCTTTCTCCTTCCCTCTCCGGTTGTGGCCTTCTTGCCCCTTCCCTGCCGTTCTGGCTTCTGTCCCCTTCCGTGCGCTGCCGCCGGTTCCTTCCCTTCCCTCTGTGCCTTTCCTGCTTTGCCGCCCCTCCTTCTCGCTTGCTCCCTGTGTTTCCCCGCCCTCGCCTTTCTCCTTCCCCTCCGGTTGTGGCCTTCTTGCCCCCTTCCTGCCGTTCTGGCTTTCTGTCCCTTCCGTGCGCTGCCGCCGGTTCCTTCCCCTTCTCTGTGCCTTTCCTGCTTTGCCGCCCTTCCTTCTCGCTTGCTCCCTGTGTCTCTCCCGCCCCTCGTCTTTCTCCTTCCATCTCCGGTTGTGGCCTTCTTGCCCCTCCCTGCCGTTCTGGCTTCTGTCCCCTCCGTGCGCTGCCGCCGGTTCCTTCCCTTCCCTCTGTGCCTTCCTGCTTTGCCGCCCTCCTTCTCGCTGCTCCCTGTGTCTCTCCCCGCCGTTCTCCTTCCTCTCGGTTGTGGCCTTCTTGCCCTTCCCTGCCGTTCTGGCTTTCTGTCCCCTTCCGTGCGCTGCCGCCGGTTCCCCTTCTCTGTGCCTTTCCTGCTTTGCCGCCCTCCTTCTCGCTTGCTCCCTGTGTTTCTCCCCGCCCTCGCCTTTCTCCTTCCCCTCCGGTTGTGGCCTCTTGCCCCTTCCCTGCCGTCTGGCTTTCTGTCCCCTCCGTGCGCTGCCGCCGGTTCCTTCCCTTTTGTGCCTTCCTGCTTGCCGCCCTCCTTCTCGCTTGCTCCTGTGTCTCTCCCCCCCTCGCCTTCCTCCCTCCGGTTGTGGGCCTTCTTGCCCCTTCCCTGCCGTTCTGGCTTTCTGTCCCCTTCCGTGCGCTGCCGCCGGTTCCTTCCTTCCCCCTGTGCCTTTCTGCTTTGCCGCCTCTCCTTCTCGCTTGCTCCTGTGTCTCTCCCGCCCCTCGCCTTTGTCCCTCTCCGGTTGTGGCCTCTTGCCCCTTCCCTGCGTTCTGGCTTTCTGTCCCTTCCGTGCGATGCCGCCGGTTCCTTCCCTTCCCTGTGCCTTTCCTGCTTTGCAGCCCCCCTTCGCTTGCTCCCTGTGTCTCTCCCCGCCAATCGTTCTCCTTCCCCCTACGGTTGTGGCCTTCTTGCCCCTTCCCTGCCGTTCTGGCTTTAGTCCCCTTCGTGCGCTGCCGCCGTTCCCTTACCTCTGTGCATTACTGCTTTGCCGCCCTCCTTATCGCTGCTCCCTGTGTTCTCCCCGCAATCGTCGTTGTCCTTCCCCCCGGTTGTGGCCTTCTTGCACCTTCCCTGCCGTTCTGGCTTCTGTCCCTTCCGTGCGCTGCGCGGGTTCCTTCCCTTACTCTGTGCATTCCTGCTTTGCCGCCCTCCTTCATCGCTTGCTCCCTGTGTATCTCACCCGCCCATCGTCGTTGTCCTTCAACCTCCGGTTGTGGCCTTCTTGCCCATACCTGGCGTTCTGGCTTTCTGTCCCCTTTCCGTGCGCTGCAGCCGGTTCCTCCCTTTACTCTGTGCCCCTGCTTTTTGCGTGTCCTCCCTCCGCCTTGCTCCCTGTGTTTTCCCCCCCCCCCCTCGTCTTTCTCCTTCATCCTCGGTTGTGGCCTTCTTGCCTCCCCCTGCCGTTCTGGCTTTCTGTCTCCCTTCCCCGTGCGCTGCCGCCGGTTTACCTTCCCTTCCCTCTGCTCCGCCTATTCTGCTTTGCCGCCTCTCCTGCTCGCCGTGATCCCTTGTGTTTCCCCCGCCCCCGTCGCCTTTTCCCTTCCCCTCCGGTTGTGGCCTTGTTCTTGCCACTTCCCTTGCCGTTCTTGCTTTTCTTTCCTCTCCCCTGCGCTTTGCCGCACGGTCCTTCCCTTCCCTCTGTGTCCTCTCCTGCTTTGCCGCCCACTCTCTCGCTTGCATACTGTATAGCTTCCCGGTAGTGCCCCCCACGCCTCATGCCTTCTCCTTGCCCACCTCCGGTGTGGCCTTCTTTGCCCTCTTCCCCGTGCCACTTCTGGCTTCTGTCCCCTGCGTCCGCTGCCGCCGGTTCCATCCCTTCCCCTGTGCCTTTCCTGCTTTGCCGCCTCTCCTTCTCGCTTGCTCCCTGTGTTTCTCTCCAGCCCCCTCGCTTTCTCCTTCCCTCTTCGGTTGTGGCCTTCTTTGGCCCCTTCCACTGCCGTTCTGGCTTTGCATTGTCCCCCGCGCGTCCCGAATGTCAGCCGCGTTCCCTTCCCTTCAATCCTGTGCCTTCCTGCTTTGCCGCCCCTCCATTCTCGCTTGCTCCCAGGTTTATATAAGCACCGACAATCGGACTCTTTCTACTTCCCTCTTCGGTTGTGGCATTACTTGCCCTCCTCCCTGTGTTCTGGCTTTATGTCCCCTTCCGTTGGCTGCCGAAGGTTTAATGCCCGCTACTCTTCCTCTGTGACCCTCCTGCTTGCCGGCCACCTTCATCTTCAACGCCTGAGCCCTGTGTTTCTCCACCGGAACCACCCCCGTTTTCCCCTTCCCTCCTCGGTTGTGGGACTCTTGCCCTTCGCAACCCTTCCCTGCCGTTCTAGGCTTTCTGTCTCACCATTTCGTGCGCTGCCGCCGATCGTTCGTCACCTTCCCTCCGCGCCTGAATTCCTGATTTTGACGCCCCTTCACTTCTCCGCTTGCCCCCCTGTCGTTTGACATCCCCCGCCCCTCGTCGGGTCCCTCACCCCTCCGGTTGTGGAGCTTTCTTGCCCCCCTTCCCTGCCGTTCTGGCTTTCTGTCCCACTTCCCCCCTCAGTGCCCGATGACGCCGGCTTAATCCCGTCCATTCTGTGACCTCTTAATGCTTTGAAGCCGGCCCTCCTTATCCCGCTTGCTCCCACTGTGGTTTATCCCCAAACCCCTCGTCTCTACACCACTTAAATCCTCGGTTGTGGCCTTCGTTGCCCCGTCACTGCCGTTATGGCTTTATGTCAACTTTAGTAAGATGAAGAAGGTTAATTAACTTAAATATTTGAAGTTAATGATTTGAAGCAACTCAATATCGCTTGATAAATGTGTATATACAAGAAAATCGATTTTATACCTAAATATAAGATTATGGAATTCTTCCAAATGCACTGCCGTTATGGCTTTATGTCAACTTTAGTAAGATGAAGAAGGTTAATTAACTTAAATATTTGAAGTTAATGATTTGAAGCAACTCAATATCGCTTGATAAATGTGTATATACAAGAAAATCGATTTTATACCTAAATATAAGATTATGGAATTCTTCCAAATGCACTGCCGTTATGGCTTTATGTCAACTTTAGTAAGATGAAGAAGGTTAATTAACTTAAATATTTGAAGTTAATGATTTGAAGCAACTCAATATCGCTTGATAAATGTGTATATACAAGAAAATCGATTTTATACCTAAATATAAGATTATGGAATTCTTCCAAATGCACTGCCGTTATGGCTTTATGTCAACTTTAGTAAGATGAAGAAGGTTAATTAACTTAAATATTTGAAGTTAATGATTTGAAGCAACTCAATATCGCTTGATAAATGGTATATACAAGAAAATCGATTTTACACCTAAATATAAGATTATGGAATTCTTCCAAATGCACTGCCGTTATGGCTTTATGTCAACTTTAGTAAGATGAAGAAGGTTAATTAACTTAAATATTTGAAGTTAATGATTTGAAGCAACTCAATATCGCTTGATAAATGTGTATATACAAGAAAATCGATTTTATACCTAAATATAAGATTATGGAATTCTTCCAAATGCACTGCCGTTATGGCTTTATGTCAACTTTAGTAAGATGAAGAAGGTTAATTAACTTAAATATTTGAAGTTAATGATTTGAAGCAACTCAATATCGCTTGATAAATGTGTATATACAAGAAAATCGATTTTATACCTAAATATAAGATTATGGAATTCTTCCAAATGCACTGCCGTTATGGCTTTATGTCAACTTTAGTAAGATGAAGAAGGTTAATTAACTTAAATATTTGAAGTTAATGATTTGAAGCAACTCAATATCGCTTGATAAATGAGTATATACAAGAAAATCGATTTTATACCTAAATATAAGATTATGGAATTCTTCCAAATGCACTGCCGTTATGGCTTTATGTCAACTTTAGTAAGATGAAGAAGGTTAATTAACTTAAATATTTGAAGTTAATGATTTTAAGCAACTCAATATCGCTTGATAAATGTGTATATACAAGAAAATCGATTTTATACCTAAATATAAGATTATGGAATTCTTCCAAATGCACTGCCGTTATGGCTTTATGTCAACTTTAGTAAGATGAAGAAGGTTAATTAACTTAAATATTTGAAGTTAATGATTTGAAGCAACTCAATATCGCTTGATAAATGTGTATATACAAGAAAATCTATTTTATACCTAAATATAAGATTATGGAATTCTTCCAAATGCACTGCCGTTATGGCTTTATGTCAACTTTAGTAAGATGAAGAAGGTTAATTAACTTAAATATTTGAAGTTAATGATTTGAAGCAACTCAATATCGCTTGATAAATGAGTATATACAAGAAAATCGATTTTATACCTAAATATAAGATTATGGAATTCTTCCAAATGCACTGCCGTTATGGCTTTATGTCAACTTTAGTAAGATGAAGAAGGTTAATTAACTTAAATATTTGAAGTTAATGATTTGAAGCAACTCAATATCGCTTGATAAATGTGTATATACAAGAAAATCGATTTTATACCTAAATATAAGATTATGGAATTCTTCCAAATGCACTGCCGTTATGGCTTTATGTCAACTTTAGTAAGATGAAGAAGGTTAATTAACTTAAATATTTGAAGTTAATGATTTGAAGCAACTCAATATCGCTTGATAAATGAGTATATACAAGAAAATCGATTTTATACCTAAATATAAGATTATGGAATTCTTCCAAATGCACTGCCGTTATGGCTTTATGTCAACTTTAGTAAGATGAAGAAGGTTAATTAACTTAAATATTTGAAGTTAATGATTTGAAGCAACTCAATATCGCTTGATAAATGAGTATATACAAGAAAATCGATTTTATACCTAAATATAAGATTATGGAATTCTTCCAAATGCACTGCCGTTATGGCTTTATGTCAACTTTAGTAAGATGAAGAAGGTTAATTAACTTAAATATTTGAAGTTAATGATTTGAAGCAACTCAATATCGCTTGATAAATGAGTATATACAAGAAAATCGATTTTATACCTAAATATAAGATTATGGAATTCTTCCAAATGCACTGCCGTTATGGCTTTATGTCAACTTTAGTAAGATGAAGAAGGTTAATTAACATAAATATTTGAAGTTAATGATTTGAAGCAACTCAATATCGCTTGATAAATGTGTATATACAAGAAAATCGATTTTATACCTAAATATAAGATTATGGAATTCTTCCAAATGCACTGCCGTTATGGCTTTATGTCAACTTTAGTAAGATGAAGAAGGTTAATTAACTTAAATATTTGAAGTTAATGATTTGAAGCAACTCAATATCGCTTGATAAATGTGTATATACAAGAAAATCGATTTTATACCTAAATATAAGATTATGGAATTCTTCCAAATGCACTGCCGTTATGGCTTTATGTCAACTTTAGTAAGATGAAGAAGGTTAATTAACTTAAATATTTGAAGTTAATGATTTGAAGCAACTCAATATCGCTTGATAAATGAGTATATACAAGAAAATCGATTTTATACCTAAATATAAGATTATGGAATTCTTCCAAATGCACTGCCGTTATGGCTTTATGTCAACTTTAGTAAGATGAAGAAGGTTAATTAACTTAAATATTTGAAGTTAATGATTTGAAGCAACTCAATATCGCTTGATAAATGAGTATATACAAGAAAATCTATTTTATACCTAAATATAAGATTATGGAATTCTTCCAAATGCACTGCCGTTATGGCTTTATGTCAACTTTAGTAAGATGAAGAAGGTTAATTAACTTAAATATTTGAAGTTAATGATTTGAAGCAACTCAATATCGCTTGATAAATGAGTATATACAAGAAAATCGATTTTATACCTAAATATAAGATTATGGAATTCTTCCAAATGCACTGCCGTTATGGCTTTATGTCAACTTTAGTAAGATGAAGAAGGTTAATTAACTTAAATATTTGAAGTTAATGATTTGAAGCAACTCAATATCGCTTGATAAATGTGTATATACAAGAAAATCGATTTTATACCTAAATATAAGATTATGGAATTCTTCCAAATGCACTGCCGTTATGGCTTTATGTCAACTTTAGTAAGATGAAGAAGGTTAATTAACTTAAATATTTGAAGTTAATGATTTGAAGCAACTCAATATCGCTTGATAAATGAGTATATACAAGAAAATCGATTTTATACCTAAATATAAGATTATGGAATTCTTCCAAATGCACTGCCGTTATGGCTTTATGTCAACTTTAGTAAGATGAAGAAGGTTAATTAACTTAAATATTTGAAGTTAATGATTTGAAGCAACTCAATATCGCTTGATAAATGAGTATATACAAGAAAATCGATTTTATACCTAAATATAAGATTATGGAATTCTTCCAAATGCACTGCCGTTATGGCTTTATGTCAACTTTAGTAAGATGAAGAAGGTTAATTAACTTAAATATTTGAAGTTAATGATTTGAAGCAACTCAATATCGCTTGATAAATGAGTATATACAAGAAAATCGATTTTATACCTAAATATAAGATTATGGAATTCTTCCAAATGCACTGCCGTTATGGCTTTATGTCAACTTTAGTAAGATGAAGAAGGTTAATTAACTTAAATATTTGAAGTTAATGATTTGAAGCAACTCAATATCGCTTGATAAATGAGTATATACAAGAAAATCGATTTTATACCTAAATATAAGATTATGGAATTCTTCCAAATGCACTGCCGTTATGGCTTTATGTCAACTTTAGTAAGATGAAGAAGGTTAATTAACTTAAATATTTGAAGTTAATGATTTGAAGCAACTCAATATCGCTTGATAAATGAGTATATACAAGAAAATCGATTTTATACCTAAATATAAGATTATGGAATTCTTCCAAATGCACTGCCGTTATGGCTTTATGTCAACTTTAGTAAGATGAAGAAGGTTAATTAACTTAAATATTTGAAGTTAATGATTTGAAGCAACTCAATATCGCTTGATAAATGAGTATATACAAGAAAATCGATTTTATACCTAAATATAAGATTATGGAATTCTTCCAAATGCACTGCCGTTATGGCTTTATGTCAACTTTAGTAAGATGAAGAAGGTTAATTAACTTAAATATTTGAAGTTAATGATTTTAAGCAACTCAATATCGCTTGATAAATGTGTATATACAAGAAAATCGATTTTATACCTAAATATAAGATTATGGAATTCTTCCAAATGCACTGCCGTTATGGCTTTATGTCAACTTTAGTAAGATGAAGAAGGTTAATTAACTTAAATATTTGAAGTTAATGATTTGAAGCAACTCAATATCGCTTGATAAATGTGTATATACAAGAAAATCGATTTTATACCTAAATATAAGATTATGGAATTCTTCCAAATGCACTGCCGTTATGGCTTTATGTCAACTTTAGTAAGATGAAGAAGGTTAATTAACTTAAATATTTGAAGTTAATGATTTTAAGCAACTCAATATCGCTTGATAAATGTGTATATACAAGAAAATCGATTTTATACCTAAATATAAGATTATGGAATTCTTCCAAATGCACTGCCGTTATGGCTTTATGTCAACTTTAGTAAGATGAAGAAGGTTAATTAACTTAAATATTTGAAGTTAATGATTTGAAGCAACTCAATATCGCTTGATAAATGTGTATATACAAGAAAATCGATTTTATACCTAAATATAAGATTATGGAATTCTTCCAAATGCACTGCCGTTATGGCTTTATGTCAACTTTAGTAAGATGAAGAAGGTTAATTAACTTAAATATTTGAAGTTAATGATTTGAAGCAACTCAATATCGCTTGATAAATGAGTTTATACAAGAAAATCGATTTGGCTTTATGTCAACTTTAGTAAGATGAAGAACGTTAATTAACTTAAATATTTGAAGTTAATGATTTGAAGCAACTCAATATCGCTTGATAAATGAGTATATACAAGAAAATCGATTTTAAACCTAAATATAAGATTATGGAATTCTTCCAAATGCACTGCCGTTATGGCTTTATGTCAACCTTAGTAAGTTGAAGAAGGTTAATTAACTTAAATATTTGAAGTTAATGATTTGAAGCAACTCAATATCGCTTGATAAATGGTATATACAAGAAAATCGATTTTACACCTAAATATAAGATTATGGAATTCTTCCAAATGCACTGCCGTTATGGCTTTATGTCAACTTTAGTAAGATGAAGAAGGTTAATTAACTTAAATATTTGAAGTTAATGATTTGAAGCAACTCAATATCGCTTGATAAATGAGTATATACAAGAAAATCGATTTTATACCTAAATATAAGATTATGGAATTCTTCCAAATGCACTGCCGTTATGGCTTTATGTCAACTTTAGTAAGATGAAGAAGGTTAATTAACTTAAATATTTGAAGTTAATGATTTGAAGCAACTCAATATCGCTTGATAAATGAGTATATACAAGAAAATCGATTTTATACCTAAATATAAGATTATGGAATTCTTCCAAATGCACTGCCGTTATGGCTTTATGTCAACTTTAGTAAGATGAAGAAGGTTAATTAACATAAATATTTGAAGTTAATGATTTTAAGCAACTCAATATCGCTTGATAAATGTGTATATACAAGAAAATCTATTTTATACCTAAATATAAGATTATGGAATTCTTCCAAATGCACTGCCGTTATGGCTTTATGTCAACTTTAGTAAGATGAAGAAGGTTAATTAACTTAAATATTTGAAGTTAATGATTTGAAGCAACTCAATATCGCTTGATAAATGAGTATATACAAGAAAATCGATTTTATACCTAAATATAAGATTATGGAATTCTTCCAAATGCACTGCCGTTATGGCTTTATGTCAACTTTAGTAAGATGAAGAAGGTTAATTAACTTAAATATTTGAAGTTAATGATTTGAAGCAACTCAATATCGCTTGATAAATGTGTATATACAAGAAAATCTATTTTATACCTAAATATAAGATTATGGAATTCTTCCAAATGCACTGCCGTTATGGCTTTATGTCAACTTTAGTAAGATGAAGAAGGTTAATTAACTTAAATATTTGAAGTTAATGATTTGAAGCAACTCAATATCGCTTGATAAATGAGTATATACAAGAAAATCGATTTTATACCTAAATATAAGATTATGGAATTCTTCCAAATGCACTGCCGTTATGGCTTTATGTCAACTTTAGTAAGATGAAGAAGGTTAATTAACTTAAATATTTGAAGTTAATGATTTGAAGCAACTCAATATCGCTTGATAAATGAGTATATACAAGAAAATCGATTTTATACCTAAATATAAGATTATGGAATTCTTCCAAATGCACTGCCGTTATGGCTTTATGTCAACTTTAGTAAGATGAAGAAGGTTAATTAACTTAAATATTTGAAGTTAATGATTTTAAGCAACTCAATATCGCTTGATAAATGTGTATATACAAGAAAATCGATTTTATACCTAAATATAAGATTATGGAATTCTTCCAAATGCACTGCCGTTATGGCTTTATGTCAACTTTAGTAAGATGAAGAAGGTTAATTAACTTAAATATTTGAAGTTAATGATTTGAAGCAACTCAATATCGCTTGATAAATGAGTATATACAAGAAAATCGATTTTATACCTAAATATAAGATTATGGAATTCTTCCAAATGCACTGCCGTTATGGCTTTATGTCAACTTTAGTAAGATGAAGAAGGTTAATTAACTTAAATATTTGAAGTTAATGATTTGAAGCAACTCAATATCGCTTGATAAATGAGTATATACAAGAAAATCGATTTTATACCTAAATATAAGATTATGGAATTCTTCCAAATGCACTGCCGTTATGGCTTTATGTCAACTTTAGTAAGATGAAGAAGGTTAATTAACTTAAATATTTGAAGTTAATGATTTGAAGCAACTCAATATCGCTTGATAAATGTGTATATACAAGAAAATCGATTTTATACCTAAATATAAGATTATGGAATTCTTCCAAATGCACTGCCGTTATGGCTTTATGTCAACTTTAGTAAGATGAAGAAGGTTAATTAACTTAAATATTTGAAGTTAATGATTTGAAGCAACTCAATATCGCTTGATAAATGTGTATATACAAGAAAATCGATTTTATACCTAAATATAAGATTATGGAATTCTTCCAAATGCACTGCCGTTATGGCTTTATGTCAACTTTAGTAAGATGAAGAAGGTTAATTAACTTAAATATTTGAAGTTAATGATTTGAAGCAACTCAATATCGCTTGATAAATGTGTATATACAAGAAAATCGATTTTATACCTAAATATAAGATTATGGAATTCTTCCAAATGCACTGCCGTTATGGCTTTATGTCAACTTTAGTAAGATGAAGAAGGTTAATTAACTTAAATATTTGAAGTTAATGATTTTAAGCAACTCAATATCGCTTGATAAATGTGTATATACAAGAAAATCGATTTTATACCTAAATATAAGATTATGGAATTCTTCCAAATGCACTGCCGTTATGGCTTTATGTCAACTTTAGTAAGATGAAGAAGGTTAATTAACTTAAATATTTGAAGTTAATGATTTGAAGCAACTCAATATCGCTTGATAAATGAGTATATACAAGAAAATCTATTTTATACCTAAATATAAGATTATGGAATTCTTCCAATTGCACTGCCGTTATGGCTTTATGTCAACTTTAGTAAGATGAAGAAGGTTAATTAACATAAATATTTGAAGTTAATGATTTTAAGCAACTCAATATCGCTTGATAAATGTGTATATACAAGAAAATCTATTTTGTACCGAAATATAAGATTATGGAATTCTTCCAAATGCACTGCCGTTATGGCTTTATGTCAACTTTAGTAGGATGAAGAAGGTTAATTAACTTAAATATTTGAAGTTAATGATTTGAAGCAACTCAATATCGCTTGATAAATGAGTATATACAAGAAAATCGATTTTATACCTAAATATAAGATTATGGAATTCTTCCAAATGCACTGCCGTTATGGCTTTATGTCAACTTTAGTAAGATGAAGAAGGTTAATTAACTTAAATATTTGAAGTTAATGATTTGAAGCAACTCAATATCGCTTGATAAATGTGTATATACAAGAAAATCGATTTTATACCTAAATATAAGATTATGGAATTCTTCCAAATGCACTGCCGTTATGGCTTTATGTCAACTTTAGTAAGATGAAGAAGGTTAATTAACTTAAATATTTGAAGTTAATGATTTAAAGCAACTCAATATCGCTTGATAAATGAGTATATACAAGAAAATCTATTTTATACCGAAATATAAGATTATGGAATTCTTCCAATTGCACTGCCGTTATGGCTTTATGTCAACTTTAGTAAGATGAAGAAGGTTAATTAACATAAATATTTGAAGTTAATGATTTTAAGCAACTCAATATCGCTTGATAAATGTGTATATACAAGAAAATCTATTTTGTACCGAAATATAAGATTATGGAATTCTTCCAAATGCACTGCCATTATGGCTTTATGTCAACTTTAGTAGGATGAAGAAGGTTAATTAACTTAAATATTTGAAGTTAATGATTTGAAGATTAGAAGTTAGGGAGGATGGAGTCATATGTAGAAGTTCACGGAGGATGGAGTCATATGTAGAAGTTCACGCAAGTGAGGAAAGTTCTCTGATCGCCATTCACTTGGGAGTGGCCAGAAACGATTCTTTTACATATGACTCAAGCAGCTCACGACTTCCGGTCTTTGACCAAGTATCCTCTGGGTAGCCTAAGAACATCCGTTTGAAGGCGAGCTAACGTGAGAAGGCGAAATATCCCCTACATAGGGTTGTGCGCTGGGTTTGGGACCCGCCACGTAAAAAAACAACCCCAGCGAATAGCAACAACCAGCCTCGGATGAGAGACCCCCCTTTTGATGACGACCATGGAAAACGAAATAAGGACTACGAATTGAGGGCATGCTCCTGGAATGTCCGGTCCCTTAATTGGGAAGGTGCCGCTGCCCAGCTGGTTGATGTCCTCGTGAAAATAAAGGCTGACATCACCGCCGTCCAAGAAATGCGATGGACGGGACAAGGACAAAGAGGAGTAGGTCCTTGTGGCATTTACTACAGTGGCCTTATAAAGGAGCGCAAGTTTGGTGTTGGATTCGTGGTGGGAGAGAGACTCCGTCGCCGAGTACTATCATTCACTCCGGTGAATGAACGTCTAGCCACAATCCGCATCAAAGCGAGGTTCTTCAACATATCGCTGATTTGCGCCCACGCCCCGACGGAAGAGAAGGACGATGTGACCAAGGATGACTTTTATGAGCGCTTGGAGCTCGCTTATGAGAGCTGCCCCCGCCACGATGTCAAAATCGTGCTTGGCGACTTCAACGCCAGGGTGGGCAAAGAAGGTATCTTTGGCACTACGGTCGGTAAATTCAGCCTCCACGAGGAAACATCCCCAAATGGGTTGAGGCTGATCGACTTCGCCGGGGCCCGAAATATGGTTATCTGTAGTACTAGATTCCAGCATAAGAAGATTCATCAAGCTACCTGGCTGTCTCCGGATCGAAAAACTACCAACCAGATCGATCATGTTGTGATAGACGGAAGACACGTCTCCAGTGTTTTAGATGTGCGTGCGCTCCGAGGTCCTAACATCGACTCGGACCACTATCTTGTTGCAGCTAAGATTCGCACCCGCCTCTGTGCAGCAAAAAACGCACGCCAACAAACACAAGGAAGGTTCGACGTCGAGAAGCTGCAATCACAACAGACAGCCGAGCGATTTTCTACTCGGCTTGCACTCCTGCTCTCTGAGAGCACTCGTCAACAACTCGGTATAAGGGAACTGTGGGACGGCATTTCAAACTCCTTACGTACAGCTGCAACCGAAACCATTGGTTTTCGGAAGGTGCAAAAGAACAGCTGGTACGACGAGGAGTGCCGTGTCGCAGCGGAGAGAAAACAGGCTGCCTACTTCGCAACGTTACGATCGACCACAACACGTGCGGGATGGGATAGATACCGAGAGTTTAAGAGGGAAGCGAGACGGATTTGCAGACAGAAAAAGAAAGAGGCCGAAATGCGTGAGTACGAAGAGCTTGATAAGCTGGCCGACAGGGGTAATGCTCGAAAATTCTACCAAAAGATGCGGCGGCTTACAGAAGGTTTCAAGACCGGAGCATACTCATGTAGAACCCCCCAAGGTGATCTAGTCACCGATGCCCAGAGCATACTTAAATTATGGAGGGAACACTTCTCCAGCCTGCTGAATGGCAGTGACACACAACGCCAGGAGAAGACGAACCCGATTCCCCAATCGATGACGATGGAAAAGACGTTCCATTGCCCGACCAAGAAGAAGTTCGAATAGCAATTACCCGCCTGAAGAACAACAAAGCGGCGGGGGCGGATGGATTGCCAGCCGAGCTATTCAAACACGGCGGCGAAGAACTGATAAGGAGCATGCATCAGCTTCTTTGTAAAATATGGTCGGACGAAAGCATGCCCAACGATTGGAATTTAAGTGTGCTATGCCCAATCCATAAAAAAGGAGACCTCACAATCTGCGCCAACTACCGTGGGATTAGCCTCCTTAATATCGCGTATAAGGTTCTATCGAGCGTATTGTGTGAAAGATTAAAGCCCACCGTCAACAAACTGATTGGACCTTATCAGTGTGGCTTCAGACCTGGTAAATCAACAACCGACCAGATATTCACCATGCGCCAAATCTTGGAAAAGACCCGTGAAAGGAAAATCGACACACATCACCTCTTCGTCGATTTTAAAGCTGCTTTCGACAGTACGAAAAGGAGCTGCCTTTATGCCGCAATGTCTGAATTTGGTATCCCCGCAAAACTAATACGGCTGTGTAAACTGACATTGAGCGGGACCAAAAGCTCCGTCAGGATCGGGAAGGACCTCTCCGAGCCGTTCGATACCAAACGAGGTTTCAGACAAGGCGACTCCCTATCGTGCGATTTCTTCAATCTGCTGCTGGAGAAAATAGTTCGAGCTGCAGAACTTAATCGAGCAGGTACAATCTTTTATAAGAGTGTACAACTGCTGGCGTATGCCGATGATATTGATATCATCGGTCTCAACACCCGCGCCGTTAGTTCTGCTTTCTCCAGACTGAACAAGGAAGCAACGCAAATGGGTCTGGCAGTGAACGAGGGCAAGACGAAATATCTCCTGTCATCAAACAAACAGTCGTCGCACTCGCGACTTGGCACTCACGTCACTGTTGACAGTCATAACTTTGAAGTTGTAGATAATTTCGTCTATCTTGGAACCAGCGTAAACACCACAACAATGTCAGCTTTGAAATCCAACGCAGGATAACTCTTGCCAACAGGTGCTACTTCGGACTGAGTAGGCAATTGAGAAGCAAAGTCCTCTCTCGACAGACAAAAACCAAACTCTATAAGTCACTCATAATTCCCGTCCTGCTATATGGTGCAGAGGCCTGGACGATGTCAACAACAGATGAGTCGACGTTGCGAGTTTTCGAGAGAAAAGTTCTGCGAAAGATTTATGGTCCTTTGCGCGTTGGCCACGGCGAATATCGCATTCGATGGAACGATGAGCTGTACGAGATATACGGCGACATTGACATAGTTCAGCGAATTAAAAGACAGCGGCTACGCTGGCTAGGTCATGTTGTCCGAATGGACGAAAACACTCCAGCTCTGAAAGTATTCGACGCTGTACCCGCCGGGGGAAGCAGAGGAAGAGGAAGACCTCCACTCCGTTGGAAGGACCAAGTGGAGAAGGACCTGGCTTCGCTTGGAATATCCAATTGGCGCCACGTAGCGAAGAGAAGAAACGACTGGCGCGCTGTTGTTGACTCGGCTATAATCGCGTAAGCGGTGTCTACGCCAGTAAAGAAGAAGAATGATTTGAAGCAACTCAATATCGCTTGATAAATGAGTATATACAAGAAAATCTATTTTATACCTAAATATAAGATTATGGAATTCTTCCAATTGCTCTGCCGTTATGGCTTTATCTCAACTTTAGTAAGATGAAGAAGGTTAATTAACAAAAATATTTGAAGTTAATGATTTTAAGCAACTCAATATCGCTTGATAAATGTGTGTATACAAGAAAATCTATTTTCTACCGAAATATAAGATTATGGAATTCTTCCAAATGCACTGCCGTTATGGCTTTATGTCAACTTTAGTAAGATGAAGAAGGTTAATTAACTTAAATATTTGAAGTTAATGATTTGAAGCAACTCAATATCGCTTCATAAATGAGTATATACAAGAAAATCGATTTTATGCCTAAATATAAGATTTTGGAATTCTTACAAATGCACTGCCGTTATGGCTTTATGCCAACTTTAGTAAGATGAAGGAGGTTAATTAACTTAAATATTTGAAGTTAATGATTTGAAGCAACTCAGTATCGCTTGGTAAATGTGTATATACAAGAAAATCGATTTTAAACCTAAATAGAAGATTATGGAATTCTTCCAATTGCACTGCCGTTATGGCTTTATGTCAACTTTAGTAAGATGAAGAAGGTTAATTAACATAAATATTTGAAGTTAATGATTTTAAGCAACTCAATATCGCTTGATAAATGTGCATATACAAGAAAATCGATTTCATACCGAAATATAAGATTATGGAATTCTTCTAAATGCACTGCCGTTATGGCTTTATGTCAACTTTACTAAGATTAGGAAGGTTAACTAACTTAAATATTTGAAGTTAATGATTTGAAGCAACTCAATATCGCTTGATAAATAAGTATATACAGGAAAATCGATTTTATACCTAAATATAAGATTTTGGAATTCTTCCAAATGCACTGCCGTTATGGCTTTATGTTAACTTTAGTAAGATGAAGAAAGTTAATTAACATAAATATTTGAAGTTAATGATTTGAAGCAACTCAATATCGCTTGATAAATAAATATATACAGGAAAATCGATTTTATACCTAAATATAAGATTTTGAAATTCTTCCAAATGCACTGCCGTTATGGCTTTACGTCAACTTTAGTAGGATGAAGAAGGTTAATTAACTTAAATATTTGAAGTTAATGATTTGAAGCAACTCAATATCGCTTGATAAATGAGTATATACAAGAAAATCGATTTTATGCTAAATATAAGATTTTGGAATTCTTACAAATGCACTGCCGTTATGGCTTTATGCCAACTTTAGTAAGATGAAGGAGGTTAATTAACTTAAATATTTGAAGTTAATGATTTGAAGCAACTCAGTATCGCTTGATAAATGTGCATATACAAGAAAATCGATTTTAAACCTAAATAGAAGATTATGGAATTCTTCCAAATGCACTGCCGTTATGGCTTTATGTCAACTTTAGTAAGATGAAGAAGGTTAATTAACATAAATATTTGAAGTTAATGATTTTAAGCAACTCAATATCGCTTGATAAATGTGCATATACAAGAAAATCGATTTCATACTGAAATATAAGATTCTGGAATTCTTCTAAATGCACTGCCGTTATGGCTTTATGTCAACTTTACTAAGATTAGGAAGGTTAACTAACTTAAATATTTGAAGTTAATGATTTGAAGCAACTCAATATCGCTTGATAAATAAGTATATACAGGAAAATCGATTTTATACCTAAATATAAGATTTTGGAATTCTTCCAAATGCACTGCCGTTATGGCTTTATGTCAACTTTAGTAAGATGAAGAAAGTTAATTAACATAAATATTTGAAGTTAATGATTTGAAGCAACTCAATATCGCTTGATAAATGTGTATATACAAGAAAATCTATTTTGTACCGAAATATAAGATTATGGAATTCTTCCAAATGCACTGCCGTTATGGCTTTATGTCAACTTTAGTAGGATGAAGAAGGTTAATTAACTTAAATATTTGAAGTAAATGATTTGAAGCAACTCAATATCGCTTGATATTTTATACCAAAATATAAGATTATGGAATTCTTCCAATTGCACTGCCGTTATGGCTTTATGTCAACTTTAGTAAGATGAAGAAGGTTAATTAACATAAATATTTGAAGTTAATGATTTTAAGCAACTCAATATCGCTTGATAAATGTGCATATACAAGAAAATCTATTTTGTACCGAAATATAAGATTATGGAATTCTTCCAAATGCACTGCCGGTATGGCTTTATATCAACTTTAGTAGGATGAAAAAGGTTAATTAACTTAAATATTTGAAGTTAATGATTTGAAGCAACTCAATATCGCTTGATAAATGTGTATATACAAGAAAATCGATTTTAAACCTAAATAGAAGATTATGGAATTCTCCTAAATGCACTGCCGTTATGGCTTTATGTCAACTTTACTAAGATTAGG
>NW_026038310.1:0-28622 GCF_023373825.1 Bactrocera dorsalis
TGACGCATTTGAAAAGTGTTGAAACGTTTTTTCTTAATAATTAAATGCTTGAAGTTAGCATATTAAAGGTACTTAGTCACCGCATTGACGGAGATAAAGAGAGTTCAGCGAAATAAGTATAAACGCTGAAATGATCCCAGTTCACGAAATGAGAAAGGAGAAACCTAGTGTCCTTAACCCAGAACGGAATGGCTTAAATGCAGCTTATCCATCAGAAAGAAGACAAATTGTTGAAAATTTGATGATTATTAAAAATACAGAATATGCGATTGTTAAGTGTTTTTAATCGCCCCTTAAAGGCTACTGTGACAGTGCTTTGGTGTTCCGACACGGCAAAATGTCTAGCAAAGGCTAAAACTTAAATACATTCAAACATATTCTTATGTGGACCAACAATTTTTTACACAAGACAGAATAAGTTCAATATTTTAAACGTCAAGTCTCTTAGTTGTATTGCCTTTCAGAGGCAGTCAGCCATCATGCAAACAGCAGATTTCTACATACATTTGATACACGATCGATTGATTCTCTTTCAGTTATCATGAGACCTTACTCACACCTTAAGGGCGGCACAGTAAAAGTACATATCTTTCTATATACTCTTAAATTCTCAAAGGTAAATACTCTAACATGTTGCCTTTGATATTTCTTGTTCCCTGTACAGTGCGCTACCTCTAGCAGCTTTACGCCTTCACCGTTTTCCATGCTCTCCCCCACACAGATTTCGATACGCTCGGATGTGTTGACTCGTATATATTTACTCTTATTTTCTCAACCATCAAATGTGTTCTCTGTTTACTTAGCCCCTTCGATTACTGGCGCTTTTGACTTCTGATTTGGTCACCGGCACCGGGCTAGTTGCTAGCTTCTTTGGCTTTTAGTGTATTTGTTAATTGAAAGCGTACACTTGTTGGTTCCGCTGTACGCTATACGCACAATGCACAATCGTATAGATACAAATTTGGACGATTTGTATACTCTAGTTGTGTCGTTTATCAGTTAATCGCTGGATTCCAAACGAGAACGAATTTGTTTTGTGTTGCACAGCAAACAGTTATCAATCAGTTGGGTTTGTGGTTATCACGCGTTGCTCAAGTTTTCTTCGCGTATTGCGTCGTTCAAGTGCTCTGGTGTTTTTAGTGGTCCCTCTGTGTAATATATAATATTATATACCGAAAATATTATTATTTAAATATATGAATTTAACCAAAGCTTAAGAAATCAAATTCTTGTGATAGTGCCAAACTTAAACCTGAAATTATACAAATTATTTGTGAATTCACGAGTTGAAATTGGTTGCGACAGTCCCCGTTTAGAGGTGATTAAAAGCTTTAATGCTTGGTGTAATTACTTGTCATGTGATGTGAAGAAGTCTTATTACAAAAGCATATATGTAATTGCTTTTAGCTTGTGCGAAAATAAAACAGTTTTATACTATATTAGTTAAATAAGACAAATGTGTTTTTACACAGTATATCTTCCGTGCCGAGACGTGCTAATTTCTATGCCTAAACATTAACACTTGAACTAATAATACATAGTAGAAAGAAGATAAGCAAAACAACTATTCCAAATCTGAGATTTCTACATTAACTCAATAAAGTCTTAACTCAATATTATTGGTTATTCACCGTGTGTACAAATATGAATAGGTAGATAGAATACAGCATGAATATATATGTACATACAAAAATATGTACTATATTTACAACCTATGTCAATAATATATCAATTTTACGACTCATTGCATTTCAATTGTGCATTAAATACATACATACAGCTTATCAGTTACATATGTATTTATGTGTATACTGTAATAAGGGGTAACGCTTTTAATCTTGTGAAATTGTGGGATTTTATTACATACAAATATTTGAGTAAATATACTTATAAATATTTATATATGTTAATACTTTCGAAAAACTAGTCATCGCTCGGAGCCAAGTCATCTAATCTATAATATCTAGCATCTAACATTCTTTTCTAAAGAACACAACAGTTTCGAAAAATCTATGTTTAACGTCGGACAAAAATTTTTCTTTCCATTTAGGGGGCAGCTTCTAATTAAATTTAGTTAAAGTTGAAATACAAACATTCTGCTGATAATTTTTACAAAGTGTTTCAAATGAATTAATATTTTTTTCGCAGTCTTTGCATCTGTTTCGTACAAGATTCAAGTGTATGCACGGCATCGCATTGTGAAACAATTATCGCTACGTAGACTTGAAAGTCAATGGTCAGTGAACTTTTGTCAACCTTGGCTTAATTCCTATTGTTATAAAATAATAACAAATATATGTATGTGAAATAGCAAAGTTAGAATACCCTTCACAAATAAAGAAGTTTCCATACAAGAACTTGATTTTGATCGTTCAGTTTATATGGCAGCTATATGCTATATTGGTCTGATAACGCCGATTCCGATAAATGAGTAGCTTCTTGCAGAGAAAGGTATGTGTGGCAAATTTCATACGAGATCTCTAAAACTAAGAAATTACGGGCATGACTAAATCGACTCAGCTCATCATGCTGATATCTTTTGTGTATATGTACATATATTATACATATCGCTCATTTGCTGCAAGACCGGCATAAATAAAAAAACGTGATTTTTGAGTTAATGCTGCAGAATTGTTCGTTATATCATACTTCATGTTGAGTGAAAAATTCATATGAATACCTCTTATATGCTCCGCTTGAGAAGAGGTGTAAGGTTGGAGTCACCGTGTAAGGTTGTAGTCAGTTGAAAACTTTAAACGCGTTTTCTGGAAAATCGATTTTTTTGACTTATGCCGGTCTTGCAGCAAATGAGCGATATGTATGTACATATATTTTATAGGATCTCCATCGTTTTATTTGGGTATTACAAATTTCGTGGCAAACTTAATATATCCTGTTCATGGTATAATGAGTATTAGACTAAATAATCATACAGATTATTATTTCGAAAATTAAGTAGACCAGACGTGTTCAAAATATTTAACACCACACATTTATTGTCTTAAATATACATACTATATGTACATGCAGATATGATCTACACAATCTTAACATTGTATTTTATTGTATTGAGAAATTGTTTAGCTCTCCAGGAAACGAGCTGTTCAGATGTGGGTGGGAGCATTTGAGAGAAGCCAGTTCCATGAGTTGGTTTGATGGGGATTTGTAAAGAGGGGGAATAGAGTCGCCCGGGGATTGTCTGAATGTAGGACATAAGTTCCATATGTCGGGGTCCATTTTACATAAGTAAGAGTTTAGACTAAAACAGTATTCAGAACGGTGGTGGTACGACGTTTTTTGAAATTTCGAAAACAGTTCTAATAACTCTTAAAATAAAATCATGTTTTTATAACAAAATAAATTCATGGATTCCCAACATACGACTACAGGCGTATTTCGTCTTCCGAAATGTTCAAATATATATATATATATATTTTTTTTAAATATACATATACATATGTAAATAATACAAGAAAAAAATGATATTTCCCTGCTTTTACAATTTCTTTCCCACTAATTATCACGAGCGCTAGACTGGTGAAAAGTTCGAGAGTTGATAACTTATCACCCAAGCATGTGGTAGAAATAGAATAAAAATGTGTTACGTATACGTAATGTTAATATGTACATACGTATGTATATGTATACATACATAAGCGCAAAAGTATGTGCGGATTTGTTGGCCCTCATTCAGTTGTCGCATAGTGGCCATTGACTGTCGTAATTAGTGTTGTTTGTTGCTTAGAATAGAGGAAAAAACGTGTTCGGCATCATGATAAAATATGATACAGATAGCAGAGCAGTAGAAAGAAGAGAAAAAGTGTTGGCACACACGGCACAATGGAAAAGACAAGTGAATGAGACCGAAACCCAACAGGGTAGTAGCACTAAGAGTAAACAATAATCCCTCAATCCATGCTGATATGGCGCCTGGCAGCCAGCCAAAAGTTGTTTCGCTCAAATGCAAGTGTATTTCGTACATGGCTAACAAGCCGGCGTGATTTGTTATTGTTATTATGTTTTTTTTTCAATTTATTTTTGACGCCCCTTCTGTATAGAGACAGGAATTACGAGTGAAGCACATGGTCGCGAGATAATGCCACTAAATGAGGGGCACAACTGTTTGGCGGTAATACGTCGACGCTTACAGCAAGTATGGTCGATTAAACGCATTCTCTTGGTTGACATTTGTTAATGTGTTGCTTTAGCTAATCTCGTTCCCACCTGCCTTTTTTAGACACTGCTATTAATTAATAGCTGCATGTTTTGACTGCCCGTCCATCTGTCTGCCTGATAATAATTATCTGAAGATATCTTGTTTTATACACTTGTTTCTGTTTCTATGTGCATACCTATGTTTATATGTATGTGCTTGTGTGCGCCACTTCATCACACATTAAACATGCATACATAAGTGTCTAGAAAATTAATCGTGATATTCAACAAATTTTGCGTACACTGAAATATTTAGGCGGCAGATTTCTTCCGATTTCTTGTATTTTTAATACGAAATTGTATTTGTTATAAGGGGGGGATCTTACGGCTTTTTAATGTTGTTTGTTAATGGTTTTTTCTCACCTTTGGCAGTTTATTGATTTTATTTGTTGTTGTAGCGGCAGAAAACATTGTCAAAACACTTTGGAGAAATGCTCTATTAAATCCATTGTACTTTAACCATTGGCGATTCATTTTTAAAAAAATTGGGTTTTCTTGATCTCTTAGCCGATCTCTAGAAGGGCCGCCAAAAAAGGTTATTGGAATATCTTTCTGTTCAAAATGACCTAGAAGGGCCGCCAAAAAAGGTTATTGGAATATCTTTCTGCTCAAAATGACCTAAAATAGTAAAATTCGGCTAATAATCGAAGGACTAGTCAAAATTTTGATTATTGACAAAATGATGAGGGAAGTCAAGTCAAGTTCAGTCTTAAAAAATTATAAAATATCGTATTCCTTCGACAAATTCGTGTAATTTCAAGTAAATTGACCAAGTGTTTCGAAAAATGTTTCCTCACTGAATCTGAAAACAGCGTTTCGAGAAAAACGTGTTACAAATACGCTCATATAACGGGTGATTTTTTTGAGGTTAGGATTTTCATGCATTAGTATTTGACAGATCACGTGGGATTTCAGACATGGTGTCAAAGAGAAAGATGCTCAGTATGCTTTGACATTTCATCATGAATAGACTTACTAACGAGCAACGCTTGCAAATCATTGAATTTTATTACCAAAATCAGTGTTCGGTTCGAAATGTGTTTCGCGCGCGTGTTTTGTTCAGCGATGAGGCTCATTTCTGGTTGAATGGCTACGTAAATAAGCAAAATTGCCGCATTTGGGGTGAAGAGCAACCAGAAGCCGTTCAAGAACTGCCCATGCATCCCGAAAAATGCACTGTTTGGTGTGGTTTGTACGCTGGTGGAATCATTGGACCGTATTTTTTCAAAGATGCTGTTGGACGCAACGTTACGGTGAATGGCGATCGCTATCGTTCGATGCTAACAAACTTTTTGTTGCCAAAAATGGAAGAACTGAACTTGGTTGACATGTGGTTTCAACAAGATGGCGCTACATGCCACACAGCTCGCGATTCTATGGCCATTTTGAGGGAAAACTTTGGACAACAATTCATCTCAAGAAATGGACCCGTAAGTTGGCCACCAAGATCATGCGATTTAACGCCTTTAGACTATTTTTTGTGGGGCTACGTCAAGTCTAAAGTCTACAGAAATAAGCCAGCAACTATTCCAGCTTTGGAAGACAACATTTCCGAAGAAATTCGGGCTATTCCGGCCGAAATGCTCGAAAAAGTTGCCCAAAATTGGACTTTCCGAATAGACCACCTAAGACGCAGCCGCGGTCAACATTTAAATGAAATTATCTTCAAAAAGTAAATGTCATGAACCAATCTAACGTTTCAAATAAAGAACCGATGAGATTTTGCAAATTTTATGCGTTTTTTTTTTTTAAAAAGTTATCAAGCTCTTAAAAAATCACCCTTTAGTATAACTATTTGCTGAATTAAATTTCACATTATATAATTGTAAATATATATGTATTACCTTTAGAATGACTCAACCGTTAGAAACTTAATTTATACATAATATTCGACTTGTGCGAGAATTTCAATTGATTCACTCTGCTACCGTCACGCAGAGGTGTAATATATAGTTTCATACATATTTATCACGACCAGCTGCGGTTTTGTTGGCTGCAATTCACAGAAATCGCCAACAAAGGCAAAATAAACAAGTCAGCGTAAATTAAAACTATTATTTTGCTTTTAGATCGATAAATTAATAGCGACGTCAAAGAACTAGGCATCAGCTGGGTATGCATGGGCTTCCTTAACGACAGATATGCAAAGATAAATTTATGCAATAGTTGAAATGCCAAAATGGTTTGTATGCATTCATAGTTTATATATATATGTGCATACATGTCTAAGTATGCCATACATTATACATATGTATGTATGTACAGCTGCGGTCAAAATCTTAGTAGTGTGCAAACGTAGAAGAGAAACTGTTAAAAAGTATGCGATATTGCCTTTATAAAAAAAATATATTTTATACCATAAAAGCCCTAACAGTAAGTACAACAAATCATAAAAAAAAACTCACGGTTGAGCCAATTTCAATAAATATGTATAATAAAATAATTTATGAGGAATTTCTGCGGTCAAAATCTTGAAATTTCGACAAAAAAAGTAGTAAAATATTTATTTTTTTTATTTCAAATTGGATATTTGCTTTTTTATGAAATTAGTATTTAGTTGCGACATTCATTTTTTAGTATTGCAGCACAGCGTCGTGGCATTGCGTTCACAAGTTTTTCGTATCATTCGATGGAAATAAACTCCCATGCATTCTTCACAGCCTCCCTTCGTTGCTTGGGCGATGTCGGCTTTCATCGGGCTACTGACTCCTTGACATCAGATCACAAATTTTCGATGGAGATGATGTCAGGTTACTGTGAGATTCCCTTCCTCAAACCAACTTTTAGCAACACAAGTCTTGTGATCGTTGTCCTGCTGGAACGTCCTAACAGATCATCAGCCATGTTTTCCTTAATCCAATAAATGGGTCCTACACCTTGCCAAGAAAAGCATCGTCCAACCACGAAACTCGCGTATCTATCTTTTACCTTTTTTGTTGTATATTTCAGCTGGTATTCGGTATTGACATATTACATATTGACGTAATCCCTTTCTTTATTTAACAATCTTGGATACGTCCGACCATAAAATTTTGCGCCATTGTGTCAAAGACCAATTAAAATGTCCTCTAGCGAATCAAAGTATTTGTTCAACATGTGTTTTAGGCAATAACGGCACTTTTTATGGATCGTAGGCACCCAGGTCATGATCAACGGTAAATCAATCCCCGTTAGGATGGTAAGGATTATCCAGGTTGTCGTCGACGTCATTTAAAAACGTGCTGTTTCGACGGGGTCGGACCAAAGAGAAAAGGGTGTTAGATGAGTGGGGTTCGCAGGGCATGCAAAGAGGTGGCCAGTGTTATGCGGAGACTCATTGCATGGAGGACATATGTTGGATACTTCTGGATAAGTAGGAGTTTATTCTGCTGCAGTATCCAGAAGAAGCTCCGCTCATTGATATTGCTGGCTTCCTTTCACTTTCCTTTACTTTATTACTTAGTTGGCACCTGATAGAGTTACGTACCATTGTGGGTGAGCAATCAAAAATATTTTGGACTTTGACATAAGTTTTGCCCTCGGAAATCAATTTTTTTTTGTCATTGTGGGTGAGCAACCAATATTATTTTTATTACATTGGTAAAAGAAGAACAATAAATTTTAACATCAAAACCAAAAATATCAATTAAATAAATGAAAAAAAATTTAATAAAAATAATGATCACTTACATATATTAAAAGAATGCCTAGCACTACCAAGAATTTGACCGCAACTGTATCTTATACACAAGAGGCAGCGACCCTGAGATGCATTCTAAATTTAATGTACACAAATCATTGGCATGCACACAAGCTCATCTGCACACACTTTCAAAGTAAACAAAATATTCGCAACGTTTGTTTATTTATTTGCTTAATGAGATTTTTGTTTTCATAGAGAAAATTTATTTGCGCAAAAAGTGTATAATAATTATTAATAGCGTTCAAGTTTCTTGCTTAGAAAAGGTAACGAAGCGTAATGGATTAATTAAAAAATCGTATATTGAAATTTAACTAGAATTTTTCGAGAGAAAAATTTGTTATTCTATCTACATGCACACCGGCCGCCTCCCTGCGGTTTTCGTCAACGATGGTCGACATCAAAGCTGCCCGACTTGCGATCCAAACTACCGCGCGTCAGCTGATTGAGATCAATGATGGATAAATATGGCTTCGGTGGCACATTCAGCGGCTGCTCGAAAGTCACCGATTTGCCTGACTTTTCAGCCGTTGCCGCACGCGCGGGCTGATACGCATGTGCTCTGCCAGCACCGCCAAAGTCGCCCAGGTGATCGTGTTTCGTCGACTTGAGCGCCAGCAGTGCGTATTGATCGTGCGTCACCGCCGAACTGCCGTGCATGCGTCGGTAATTACGGTAGCCACTGAAAAGACTGCTACCCGGCGCTATGGGGCGTGTGGGTGAGAAGCCGCCCTCGTCGGACGAGCCCCCACCAGAGTCGTAATGAATTGAGAGATTCGTGTACGCAATCGGTGCATAACAGCGCGTTGTCTTCGGTCGTGGTTTCACTTCGTATCGTGTGCGCGAGCGTGAACGTGAGTGATGCGTGCGCGGGCGATTGCGTCGACGTAAACGCGCCTCGGATACCACGGGCGTTGGCAACACATTGATGAAACGGTAGTAGTGAAGAAAGGTTCGCGCCAAATTGCGGCCACAACGGTAATCTGGGTAATGAATAATTAAACATTTAAGAGAGAGTGTCAAGGATTATTTATGCATTTGTTTCGCTTACAGCCATCTTCGTTGTAGAGCGCAACAGTTTTTCCATCTTTTAAGTAGTGACCACTCATGGACACCTCGACGGTGTAGGCGTTCACTGTATCACTGAGCCGTTCGCAGAAATAACGGCGCGCACAACCAACTTTCTTCTCGTCCGCATTGTACATTGTATTCTCGGCCACGTAGTCCGGCGCGTTGGCGGCGAACAAACGTGGAAACACCAAATGGCGCTCATGGCGGTAAACATCCTCGTATGTGTTGCCGTAAATAAAGCAGCCATGCAGACTGGGATTCGCATGCAGGTCAATCACGAAGTCAATCTGATAAATCTGCAATGAGAACACACATCTGTTGAATGAATCTGAGCTTTATATTGAGAGAGTTAGCGAACGCACGTCAGAGTTGTCGAGTTCCTTGAGCATATTCCTTACGGCATACAGCGTGGGATGAGAAAACTCAGTGGCCACATGCCATGTGCGATTCAAATCCTGTCCAATCAAATTGCAGCGGTTATTGCCCAAAAAGACACCGTCCGGATTTACCATCGGCACTATCTTAAAGACAAAATTATCGCGTAGCACAACGGCAATCGGGTGATTGCTCGTAATAAACTCAATAAATCCTTGGCACATAAAAGAGGCCGGCGCATCTCCGGGATGTACACGACATAAAATGACTATGATGCGTATGAATCCGCGATCCAAGCGCGACGCCTTTGTTTTGGCGGTGACGTGATCAATCGTGAGCAGGTCCAGATTTCGCTTTTGCTATGCAAAATATTATAAAGAAATTAATTTTCTAGTTGAGAAGAACACAAATTGCTGAGCAGCCATAAAAAGGCAGTCCAGGAATTCAACCGGAGCGGATAGTGAATGCGTATTTATAACATGGGTATGATTTCTTACCAGGCTCTTCGTCAGCACGCTGCGTACGAATCGTTGCTCCGTCTGTCGTGCGTCGATCACATTCAAATACGATTGAAGCCGCGAGTAACTGTAAGGCGGTGCAACTGCAAATTGATACACGTCATCTTCCTTGTCGAAAGAGAATGCAAAACTCAGCGCATAATGATTCTGATGCAACAACGAGCGATAGTAGAAAACATTCTTCTTTGGCAAGCGTTGCCATTTGGGCCGGCTGGAAGACTTCACCAGCGGTACCAGCGAAGAATTGAACAAATTGCGCGGGTTACTTATGTTGACGATATTGAAAAGAACGCGCTGATCTTGTCTCACATTGTCCACAGTGAAATTGAACCAGAAACGAAAGCGAGGATTACAAGTGTCCGGCCGTAAAAACAAGTCGTACTCGAAATCGCCAATCAGCTCAGCTTTGCCGAGATTCCCCGTCTCGAAAGCAGCATCAAAACAAAGGTGCCCGCGTTTGGCCTTGCCGCTCTGTCCGGGTGGGCGTATGATCACGCGTGAGACATTACCAAGACCACCTTCGCCATCGCTGTCCTCGCTGTCTGCAAGTAGAAAACGAATTGAGCAAGAAGTTAATTTAATTCTTTTAAGAAAATATATTTTAAATTGCGCTTCACTCTACCCTCGTTCATGCGCTCATACATGCTTGTATGCTTCAAAGGATCGCAGGCCATACCGAACATCATGTTTGAAAAATTATTGTGTTACTTTACTCTGTGTACCAAGAAAACAACCGTTAAGCAGCGTGGCTAAACTTCATCTAACCTCCATGGAATTAGCAGCCACTTCAATAAGCGACCACCAAAAACAATAACCAACCTCAAGAGGTGTTATTATTTTTTTCAATTATGATTTCTAACCTCCAACACTGGCACACGCATATGCTACATACACGTGCGAAAATCTACATACCTTGACACTAGAGTATAAGCTCGAGCGCCAATGGTTAAGACAGTTTTCTTGAGGTGCTCCTCCTGCAGCGCGTGCAACAAGCTGACATGACAGCGGAAATGCGGCACTAAGCCTCTCGCGCCCGACGTCGCATGCTACATCAGTTCTTCGCTAACTTCCTGGCTCTTGTTAGGCACTCTAATATGCATACAAATGGTGTCAGTAGTTAAATGGGCATAAGTGTTACATTGCCTCTTCCACGGCTTTCGCTAACGTTTCTTTGCATTAAAACGCCGTTAGGTGCTTATGTGCGTGTCGATTATCGCGGTTTTAGCACTTTCACGTTATGCGATTGCTTTCTGAATTTCGCCTGTAATCGCTTTTATGATCTCTTAGTCCTTCTTATGGCACTGTTTAGCCGTTTCTTATTGGTGAATAGGGTGCGAAAATTCAATAAATATGCAAATGTTTTATGCCAATACTAAATGAATTAAAGATAATAAAAGTCAAATTTGTGGCATAAAAATTGATAGAATACCATCTATTCACTATGTTTTATAGTATTTATATTTCTTATTATTGGCTTGCAAATCAAAGTATTTTTAAAGCAGAAAGCGAATTCGATATATTTTGACATTTCTGACTGACATGTCACTGAGAACGCCCTATGTCTCCTTAACAAGGAACGACGAATTATGAACGAACTAATATCTTTTCATACTCTTTCCAACCATATAACTAGGAATATTCTGATTAATAACTTACATATATTAATATATTCTTGTTAGACAGACACATTTATTATTAGATAAAACTTTTGTTTATGAAATTTTTTCTTGGTTTACTCCAGCACATTTTCCAGCAATTTTGATATTTTTAAGGTAATCTAATGCACATTCTAACATATTTCCGAAGACGAAAGGATTTAAATCTTTCTTTGATTCAAAATCATTTTAATTAAGAGGGAATTTAGGCTCTTGCATTCATAACTATAATGTAGGCATATCTAAAACAAAAAAAGCTTTACTGAAGAAATTTTAAAGTTAGTAAAAATATTTCCACAAAAATCATATCGGAGGTATTCTAAACGTTGCCTAAACTCTTCGAGCGCCACAATTTCTTCGCTCTATCCCTTTTAGTAGTATTTGAAGATTTTTTTTTTAAATGTTGATCTGAAAATTTGGTTTACTTACAACCTAATAAAATTGACAGCACCGCTATGTATCGATTCTAGTGCTATTGAATAGTCTGATCTGTAAAGGAATACCCGCAAGATTTTCATGAAATTTCTTTGCAGCAAAATTAGTAACTTGGTGGTTTCGGAGTTTATATGACAACCAGATTAATGGGATTTGCAACAATGTAACGCTATTTTGGTGTATTGTGTTATTTAAATCAAATTTACTTTTAAATTAAACTAATATTGAAATATATGTTTCTGTACTTATAAAAAGTAATTTTTTTATACTACTACTATTACTACTGTGACCGTTTGCAAACTCACCTGAATCACCCATTTTCCTTTGCTATCTAGCCTAATCCATCGCACAGTTAAAACATGCCACTTTCAGATTTGTTTTTGTTTGAATTTAATTTACTTATTGGACATAACACCGTGCCGGAGGCGCTTCCCGATACCGCTGACACTCTGACACGCTCTCGAGGCGCACGAGTAGGATGCACTGGCACCGCCGCAACCGCAAGTGGGAGGCTTCTCAGTCTAAGTAAAAGATTTTTGCGCCACTTGACTTATGAATTCGCGTGCTGGTCGTAAATTTTAATTCTGAATTTTTCGCACTCACATAGCACATATTTTTGTCAGCATTTTATGCTAAAAATAACTGCCGCAGCGCCACACAAACGCGCACCACCGCACACCGAGCTTTTACGCCCTTTGAATGTGCTACCGAAATCACGTGTGCAGTTATGCGCTTTATCTAAGACTCATATAGATTTGTACATATGCAAACGCCAGGCACTCAGTTATCCTTCGTGAAGTGTTCGTCTCTTGCTTAGTGGCTGCAGCGCCAGCATTAGATCGCGACCGCAGGATAACCAAATCAACCTTTGACTTTAAGAGGTTTTGCACTTTTGTGCCAGTTTCAGTTGCACTTCCGACAGTTTCACACAACATACACGCCAAAGGCAGGCGACAGACAGCACGACTATGTCTTTTCTCGGTGAGTGGCGTTGTTTGATCGATATTGAAAGTTTCAGGCCCAGCGCAACGTCACTTGGTTACCCCTCACATATGTGAGCCAACTGTCGGTATTCGCTTACATTCCATCGCACTTGGTGACTGCTCGTATTTAGTTACCATTGTTGCATTTGCCCGTGTACTGCGCGAGTTGGTCTATTAAACACAATAAATAAGCGTCTTTATTTCGAAGTTGAACAGTCTTCACCTCGTCCGTTAATAGGTTCCCTCTATGGGTGTGTGTGCTATACTGTGGAGTGCGAGGCACAAGTTCTGCAGTACCATGACTGGGGCAAACTTTTAACGAAGCAGTTTAATTGCTTACACATTGCCCCAGTCGCGCCTTGGCTAGTAGTTTGGCTAACACAGTAGCGCTACTTTCATTTGGCAGAAGGTGCGTGATGTTCGTTGGAACTTAATGAATATTGATTGCTCTCAAAAATCCATTAATTTCATTTTTATAGCATTGTTTATTAGTTTTGTTTGCAGAAACTAGTTTTCTTTTGAATATACAGTGCGTGAATAAAGTTTGCCATACATCGTTCCTTACGAGGAAACACTGGCCTCAATGGAACTAGAGGTTATTCTGAGAATGTGTGAGGGTTTAAACCAAATTTTTTTCTAATTGCAAATCAAAAACCTTCACTCTGGAATATATCTCTATAAAAAATTGTGTCGAAAGCCTAAAAACAATAAACTGTCTCAAAGCATTTTAACTCATAATGTCAAAATCGGCTGTTTTGTTTACTTTTTGTGATTTAAAATAAAGTTTACAATGAATAAGCATTTTTTACGCGCTAACTGAATTCTATTAGATTAAACCATCAATAGATTAAAGTCATCAAAATGTTAACAAAATATTCATGATAAAACATAAAAGTGTTTATGTGAGATTATGGATTGAACAATAATTTTTCATAAGAAACACGATCATGAACTTTATATAATTAAATCATGGTTTTGACAAAGCACTTTTAAATCATCAGCTCATAAGCTAAAGACTAAGAAAAATTAAGTGGTACTTTAGTAAAGATCTTGGCATTTCATAGTGGAAAGATAAGACAATTAAAATATTGTTTATTTATTTGGTAAACAAAATGAAAGGATGCCAGTTTAGTGAAACCGGATGCTTCTCAAATAAAATTTGATATTTCTTACTTTAAGCAAAATATAATTGAAGCGTGATTAAAGATCGGGACGGGCAGAAATAGAATATTTGATAAAATAGCAAACAAAAATATTGACTTTCTTGGAAAAATTTGCAAGATTTTTATAAAGGAAAAACGTTGAAACAGAGCTTTGTTTAAATTAAGTTAATTTATTAATAGATTGTACTATGGAAATGTTAGCGAGTTTATTCAGAATCTAATACTTCAAAAATATACCATTTGCTTATATTACTTACATAAATCTAACAGGCGAAAAATCGAAGTTTTCAATATAAAACGCCTGAGTACATAAGTATGTAATATATGCTTAACTGTAACCATGACGGCCATTCACTTGGCTAGTTCATGTCTCCTAGGTACTAGTGTTGTAAGTGTGCTTCCAAATAAAAGGAACGCCTTCCATTAAACGAGTGCTTTCTTAAAGAAATTAATGGCAATAAGTTGCTACTCTTTGTGCAGTTATTGTGCTATTTATGTAACACTTAATATCCGTGGCATATTGACATAAACTAATAAACGTTCTTATTATCCTGTGCTGCTCGTGCACGTGACCTTCATATAATAAAGAGCGCCGCCACAATCAAACACCCATTGGCTTCTGCGCACCCACACGAAAGAGAATGATTGTTTGGAATAGGTATGTAGGTGTGTTAATGTATGTGCTTGACTTCGACGCAGTCGCCTCCATGTAATATTGACCTACCTCTGACATTTCTTATTGGCTTTGGCTTTGGCTTTGACTTTCGATGGCTTTGGCGTGCGCCACGAGCCAGCGTGGCGTTGCATTTGTTGTAGTGTATCAAAGAGTAAACATTGTGACTAGCAAGGCATTCCATTCATAATTTGTCGCGCATTATGTTGTAAATAAATAATAACCAGAAATATAAAAATACACCACATATCGAGTTCACCGCTTTACTCCTGTTGCTTGTTATTGATTGTGTAGAAGAAATGGCCTTGTTGTGAAATTCTAACGTTTTCTACTCTTATTTCTGCAGATTGGGCAGCGTGCGTCCACCGAAACGTTGCAGAAGCGAAATGGATACGTCATCCGCTTCGGATATTGTGCTGATCCATGGCAACTCACATCCAGATCTGGCCAATAAAGTGGCCGAGCGCATGGGCATAAAGAGCGGCGGTTGCTCCGTATTTCACAAAACGAATCGCGAGACGATGGTGGAGATCGGCGACTCGGTGCGCGGCAAAGACATCTACATCATACAAACTGGTACTAAGTAAGTACATGTACTCCGTAAATTTCACTAAACTAGTATGACTAATGATTTCTTCACACTTCCGTAGAGATGCCAATAACAACATCATGGAACTGCTGATTATGGCGTATGCTTGCAGAACATCTTCGGCGCGCTCCATAGTTGGCGTCATACCATACCTACCCTACTCGAAACAATGTAAAATGCGTAAACGCGGTTGTATCGTATCGAAGTTGTTGGCGAAGGTTTCTACATGCTTCACGAAAAAGAAAAGTGTTGGAAATTCGTTTGTTGTTAGGTGGTGGGGAGTGCAGGGCAATTCGAAATTTCTTGGCCAGCCAATTCGAATTAAATTTTCTTACATTCAACACATCTTTTCAGTTTATGTTAACATATTTTCTTAAAAACATTAATATTTTCACAAATTATTGTGCCGCGAGGAAGAATATGAGTGTGTACTTGAAACTTTTCCTTCTGTTTGTCATGTGTCAAGTTAAAAATAAAATACTAATTGTTCTCATTAACCTTTAATTCAGCAAACACTACTAATTAGCAACTTATAGTGCTAAAATGCGAAAGTTTGCATAATTTAAACGTACAAATATAGTAGTCTACACACATATGAACTAGCCTCATAATGCCTACACCGTTTAACAAAGAATTTTCCTTTTTTGTTTTTGGATCAGTTCATTCCAACACTTTTCGCCATAATTCATTAACGCTTCCATTACTCCTTTTATTATATCCTTTTGCATTTTTAGATGCTGTGCACCTCCGGCTTAACGCATATTATTACAATGGATTTGCACCAAAAAGAGATACAAGGATTTTTCGATATACCAGTCGATAATTTGCGCGCTTCACCATTTCTGTTGCAATATATACAGGAGAGTGTATGTGCAATTTTTGATATTACATTAAATGTGTACAACTAGAGTATTTAGCTAGATCAGAATATGTATAAAATTAGTGTCAATAGATTTAAACCGATTTATAGTCATTTAAATTGTCTAATCTTTTTTGAAGCTAACGAATATTAATTTTTTTTTAATTATTCCCCGAAAATTTACATGCACGTTATTGGCTAGTTAATAAACCGAGAAATTATCTACTTATATAGCAACTCGAAGAGGTCTGGTTTTCAAAATATATAGAATATCTAATTCCCTTGTTTTGAAATGCATTCAAATTATAAGTGAGCACTTATCAAAATTATTATTTTTATTTAAATATTTTACATTCTAAATAATATTAAATAAGAACCTCAACTGCCACTTTGATATTTTAAGATCTAAATACCATTGCTCACGCAAAAGATATTAGATTTCCTTTGGTTGATATGATGACTTTAAATGTTTTTTTTTTTTTTTTCAAATCAGAATTATGCGACTAACTATTGTTTCTTTACAAAAAATATTAGTCAAGATTTAAGTATCTTAGTATTTGATATATGTATATGTATGCATATAGATTAAGATGATTTCTATTAGCCAACATGCCGATAAGTGTTATGAGATTTAACCTTCTGTTCTTCATTATTTCTTTCTAGACTTGTAAAACTATGAAATAATTAATTTCAGTTACTTACTAGTTTTGCTAACTTTGACATAACCGTATATTTTCGATATCAAAATTCAGACTGTCCCAGTTTTGTAACATTCTCTTTTAGCTTGGACAATTTTGCACAGATACTTTTGTTGTATATAGGCAGGGAATTGAGTTAGAGGGAACAACACACAAATATCGTTTTTAAATATTGCAGTCTCGTGAGTTTCGTATCATACCAATTTCCACTTATGATTTCGAAAGTCACGATTCGGTTATTTTAGAAACAATCGAATTTGGCGCGATCAGCAGTGTAAAAAGCACAAATTCCTTCCCGAGCCGAGGAATGTGGACGATTTTAGACTGCTGTTCAAACCAAATGTTTGAGAAATCCAAAGAAAGCAAATCAGAATAAGTATTGAAAATAACCAATTGTTTAACCCATGTGTCATGTGTCATGTGGCTTTTCATTACTGTTATAAAGGGTGATTTTTTAAGAGCTTGATAACTTTTTTAAAAAAAAAACGCATAAAATTTGCAAAATCTCATCGGTTCTTTATTTGAAACGTTAGATTGGTTCATGACATTTACTTTTTGAAGATAATTTCATTTAAATGTTGACCGCGGCTGCGTCTTAGGTGGTCCATTCGGAAAGTCCAATTTTGGGCAACTTTTTCGAGCATTTCGGCCGGAATAGCCCGAATTTCTTCGGAAATGTTGTCTTCCAAAGCTGGAATAGTTGCTGGCTTATTTCTGTAGACTTTAGACTTGACGTAGCCCCACAAAAAATAGTCTAAAGGCGTTAAATCGCATGATCTTGGTGGCCAACTTACGGGTCCATTTCTTGAGATGAATTGTTGTCCGAAGTTTTCCCTCAAAATGGCCATAGAATCGCGAGCTGTGTGGCATGTAGCGCCATCTTGTTGAAACCACATGTCAACCAAGTTCAGTTCTTCCATTTTTGGCAACAAAAAGTTTGTTAGCATCGAACGATAGCGATCGCCATTCACCGTAACGTTGCGTCCAACAGCATCTTTGAAAAAATACGGTCCAATGATTCCACCAGCGTACAAACCACACCAAACAGTGCATTTTTCGGGATGCATGGGCAGTTCTTGAACGGCTTCTGGTTGCTCTTCACCCCAAATGCGGCAATTTTGCTTATTTACGTAGCCATTCAACCAGAAATGAGCCTCATCGCTGAACAAAACACGCGCGCGAAACACATTTCGAACCGAACACTGATTTTGGTAATAAAATTCAATGATTTGCAAGCGTTGCTCGTTAGTAAGTCTATTCATGATGAAATGTCAAAGCATACTGAGCATCTTTCTCTTTGACACCATGTCTGAAATCCCACGTGATCTGTCAAATACTAATGCATGAAAATCCTAACCTCAAAAAAATCACCCGTTATAAACGATAACAATAGGCTTCTATGAGTCTGTACTGTAACCATTTCATTTCACTTACCGTTTTAGCTTAAAACTCTCGCTAAGAAATTTCAAAACCTCAAAATATATTATATTAATTATATTTAGCTTAATGTGGAAAGATAAGTAAGTTATTCAACATTTAAGTGACACCCTCTTTCTTCTTCAATATTACCCTTTCCTTCCTTAATTATTTCTGTACTTATGGAAAGTGTTTTATTGTTATTGGTATTGAAAATTAGTGGCAGCATAGAAAATATTAAGTCACCGAAGCGTATATTTAAAACAAAACTTGTTGTAAGAATCTTTTAAAGTAGCACTCTTGCAGATCCCTGACTATCGCAATTCGGTGATTGTGGCGCGTAATCCCAACAGCGCCAAGAAGGCGACCTCGTACGCTGAACGATTGCGGCTCGCCATAGCAGTCATACACGGCGAACAGAAGGAGGCCGAAAGTGATGAGGTCGATGGCCGCTATTCGCCGCCCCCCGTGAGGTGAGTCAGCGCATATTTTGCGTAGAGATATTTCACGTTTGCACTATCACAGCTAACTAGAGCGAGTGTACTTTCCACATTATATATGTATGAATGCAACTTGTAATATACGATTGTCATAAATGAGCACATCCTCATTGCCAAAACTAATTACTAATTGCTTAATCATTATTATTTTATTTTTTCGCATATCATTGGTGTAAAGAAAACTGGAATTATTGATTAACTTCTAAATCTTTCTATACAATTAACATTGTTGACAATTAGACTGTAGTATGTTCTCTTTGGATTAGATTTTGCCATTTTGTAAAATTAAGTGTCCAAGGTTTGTTCGAGGTCTGTGATGAATGACCGCTAATTCCGCCGAAACAGCACGCTATTTTTGAAGCTTTAAACTTTTGCAAACATTTTTTGTCGAATTAAGGGGCATATGCTAAGTAAAACAATGCGATTTTTGGAAATTCCAAAAAAAAAAACACTGCATTAATTCTTATAAAATTTTATGATTATATTTATTTTAATGAATGCACAGTAACATTTTTGATGAAAAAATTAAATATTTTTCGAGTCTAGCAATGCAGTAATTCTGGCCTTCTAGAAATTATTGTCCGAACAATGACCCACTTTCGGAAAAAAATCAAAGACTAACAAAATGGAGGCGTTAAAAAGTTTAATTTTACCCAATAATTTGTATTTTTTTTTTTGCCTGCCAAAACTCGATTTTTAATTAGATAGAAAAACTAGTATGTAATATGTATGGAGAATACAGAAGACTTGGAAAAAGCTTTGATAGTGAGCGGATTGTTCTTCTCTTTCACTGTATTCAAAATATAAATTAAAAAATTCTGTTTGGAGAAAAGCTGGTCTACCTGTAAATATAAACTGATAGATCAGATTGCAGTGTACAGTATTCAAAATATTCATTTAAAAATATGGTATGTAATTTTTAAAGGGAAGAACTACCGAAATATGAGAAAACTAGATTTTTTTCAAAACATCACCCCAGGTCAGCCACTTAATGGAATATAACTGTGTTAATTACATACATTCCATCGAACAAACGATTGGTGAATTTATTTTGGGTATTCGTAACTTTGTCATTTTCACTTTAACCTCAGTTTGTCAACCCTTCTGTGTGTTTGATGTGTTCATATTTTAGATGTAAATAATGCGCTTACATTGCAACTCATAGCTTCAAAAAACATTAACTGTTTGTAAATAGATTTGTAAATGGAAAAATAAGAAATTCTAATATAACCACTTCTCTTCTTATATTTTCCTTTACCCCACTGTATATTGAGAAATATTACTTCTGTGACTTCTGCAAAGTACATTTCAACTTCCAAATTCTTTAATTAAGTATGTACGAGTACATAATGACTGACTATCAACTAGTTTGTAAATAATTTTGTTGGTTTTGAGTTTTGCAGTAAAGAAAATTTCTTCCTTTGCTTGTTTTTGAATAATTTGACTTGAAATTGCATGCGATAAATACATTAAAATAATGTAATAATTCAATATTTTTGAAGCTACCAAGTTTTCGAGTTTGAATATACAATTCAGTTAATTATGCATGCCTCGACTGAATCTAGTAGATTTTGAGAATGGAAAATATAATAAGACAAAAGTGTTCGGACCCCTCAGCTTTCAAAAATTTAGCCACACATTGCAGCAAAACCACCGCATTTTTTTAACTGAAAAGTAACAATTTCTTACAAAGAGACACACATGCATTTAGAGACTTCACATTGGATTTACATTGTAGTGGAATGAGAATTTAACTTTCGTTTGGATTGGCTGTTTGTTATTGCGATTTTGTTCCCTTTTTATGTATTGACTGTTACGAGCTCACTTTATCCATAGTACTACATTTGCTGCTTCTTTTATATTATTTTGTATTGGCACTTTATTCAATAATTTGTGAAACGCAACACACACCCAAAAAAATTATTTTTATTTAATGAAGCCATATTTCTGGTTTAGCTCTTCAAAAATAAATTTCATAATGACAGATCCCATATTCTTGAATTTGAGTTTAAATAATTATCAAAACATTTAGTTTCACGCCATTTGAAATACTTGAGAGCTAGGAATATATAGTGGTACGATTACCAAAATAATTAATCATTTTGCCATTTTTAGTGAACTTCATTATTTGATATGTGAAAAGTTGACCTTTAATACCTCCAATCACTTTCCAAAATTGTGTTTACTGTTTCTTAGACACAAATATCGCACGATATTTGTAAGTTAAGTCTGTCTGTCTTTCTTTCATACAAATTTTATCAGACTAAAGTTCTCAGCTAAGGGTATCCTAACCTTATTTATATAGTACCAAGTTGAATAAATGCCAGCAGTTGTCTTAGGCCACACCTCACAGTAGTCAAATCAGATCAAACTTATATTTTACTTAGTTCGTTGAATTGATTGCAGTTCTTACCGTTATGTTGCTATTTTTTTAATTTTAAGTACAGTTACTTGATGTTTTGAATTTTGAGTATATGTTGATAAAACAATTTTGAGATTTTTCTTTTTTGCTAAATATACGCTCTTTTCGTATATAAGTATCATAGACTTTAAAGAAATTTTATTATCTACCAGAAACGAAACGAAAACGAACAAAATTTTTTTCTTTATCTGTTTATCAGTACATATAGCGATTTAATAGGAAATACAGTTGAAATGTGCTCCTGTTCTCCTAGGTTTGTATTGATTTTCTTTAAAAAAAAACTTATAACAGTAAATATGTATATTTTATACGCATTTCTCTCCTTGGTTTCACACTTGACATCAAACGAAAAATTTCAAATTTTTGCTTTCATTAAACGACTCATTTCGTACAACATTCTCTAAATTCATACCAAAAACTCTCTCTCTCCCATACTCTCATAACAAAAACAATTATTTCCTCATCACTTCATGTCGCATACAAATTCAACCTACAATATTACCATTGCACAACATAACAATAACCTTATCACAACAACAAATAATACAAAACACCACTGGCAACTTCCAATTCACCACTACAGCAACAGCAGAGCGCGCACCATCAGCGTGTCGGTGGGCGTGCCGGAGCACCCACCCAAGGTCAAACCGCCGCTAACCATTGTGGGCGATGTCAAGGGACGCATAGCCATCATGGTGGTAAGTATTTGATGTTGCAAGTGCTGGAGTTCGTTATTAAACGCCTTCGTCTCATCCCTTCAGGACGATCTAATCGACGATGTGCAGGCTTTCGTTGATGCGGCCGCGTTGCTGAAGGAGAACGGTGCATGCAAAATCTACTTATTGGCTACACACGGTCTGCTCAGTTCGGATGCACCCAGACTGATCGAGGAGTCCTCAATCGATGAGGTGAGTAAAAATCTGAAATATGCGCTTGCAGAGTCTGACACTTGCGTTGTATTCCACACAGGTTGTTGTTACCAATACCATTCCACATGAGATCCAAAAGCTGCAGTGTCACAAAATCAAAACGATTGACATTTCCATCCTGATTGCCGAGGCTATACGTCGCATACACAATAAGGAGTCCATGTCATATCTTTTCCGCAACGTTACGCTGGAGGATTAAATGTGTTGCACAGCTTAACCGTTTTTCTAAAGGCAACATCCCATGATGTTGTCCCTCATAATTATGTTCAAACAATAGTGATGATATCGGTGATGGTGGACGTTCTTCGTGGAAAAGCGTGCACAAATCTTTCTTTCAAACACATTGTAGAACATTATCATTACTGTTACAATATGCATAATGTAAGACTTTTTTGTTTTAATTTTCTAAATTTACCGTCAGTTACTTGCGCATGTGCGATTAGTTTATTAAAACTCTTCATAACCTTAAAAGTTGCAAAGCTTTGAAGTGAATTACGAAACCAGCAGAGTTTGCGTTAAAAATGAGTAAAATGAAAGAAATATATTTCAAAGAGTCTGGCATTGATGACAGTCCCCGTAGTTTCCGATATACCAACCCTTTTCTATTGTAAATTAAATTGTAAATCTAAGAACGTTTTTATTTCCGCATTACGGCAAAATATCATTGTACCCCATTCTCGTATTGAATATTGTGAATAAATAAATAAAACTTATATATGCTAATTATAAATATTGCGATTGAAGATGTTCTCGAGAACATTGTAGAAATAATCAGCTTTATTTTACTAATAAACACACACTTCTAAGAATTGTTGAAAAATAACCAAGTAGTTTGTATGAAGATTTCGGGATGCTGAAGATAATTTAGATAAATAATTTTTATCTATAATAAAATATAAAGTTTATTGAGGTTAAACGAGGTCAATTCCAATTACGCTGATCGACTAGTGACAATTCTTGTCCGCATACAGATACAAATCCATTTCGGAATATTGGAAGAATATCGGAGGAATCTAACATTTAAATTTACTATTTCAAACTTATTCCAGAATGCGATTAGTGAAACGTGGAAATAAGTATAGAAAATTATCACATTTTAATTTCATCAATTTTGGTAATAATTTTAAACTTTCAATAAACAAGAGTAAGCCATCAATGAAATTAATTATGTGTATCCCCGGCTTTTCAAATCGCAACTAATTAAAAAGTGTTTTGTTTGTGGTGATAGCCATGACGTCAGCTTCAATGAGCTGCGCAAGGAGACAAGTACCAGTTGGCACCATATAATCTGTTAATTGCTTCTTTTGACTTAAGCTTAGGAAAAAAACTCGTTAACGGCAATAAGCCGCAATCAAATACGAACACACTATGTCTGTGCGTATGTTTATCACTGACACTAAACTCTGCATTTACAAGGGTGGAGTGGTAGATTCAAAACTCGGCAAGAAATATTTACTTACTACTACTTTCTTACTTGTGCCGTGAAACTTTCAATTTCCTATGAATGAGTGAGTTGTATTGTGGACTATAAATCGAGTATAGCTTTCACTAAAGTGGAGTACAAGAAAAATCGTCAAACTCAAATCCAAAAATATCGCATATCAGTTTCACAAAAATATTAAGCAAATGTTTTATAAAACAACAACAACTAACAGAGATCTTTGTTTACACATGATAACAGGCGCCTCATCACTGATCAAGCAATAAAAAATTTCTGTCAATTTTTGCAAAACCATGAGTAATATCCCCAGAATACGCCAATAGTCATTATAAGTGTTTTGAAAATACTTGCTGATATCTTGAAACACGTGATAACTTTAACGCCTCGCATAAAATATTGCCGTCAATTGCTATACAATTATTTTATAAGTGTATGATGATGGAATAATCCTCATAAACAATATACATACATATGTACTTACATATGTACTTACATATAAGGAAATAGTCGCTCTGTGGTCATCAATGGTTGAATGTTTCTAAGCGACAAAATAAAAACGATAAAATGCTTAATACCCTTTCCAGGTGAATTTCTTATAACAACTACCTTGAGGAGAGAAGAACGTGTGCAAAATTTCAGATCGATATCTCAAAAACTATGGGCCTGTTTCGCGTATTCAGACAGATAGTTGTACAAAAAGGCGGGCATGGCTAAATCGGCTTAACCCGTCATGTTGATCATTTATATAGGTATTTACTGTATAGGGTCTCCAAAGTTTCCAGTTGAGTGCTACAAACATCATGACAAATTCAATATACACTGTTCAACTGTATAGGAGACAGCATAGCAAGGGAAATAGCGAAATACCGGTAGGCACACTGATTTATTATGAATGAAAAGAGCACTATGTACCTATGTACATATATGTTTACACATGTATGTATGTATTTTAAAAATAAAAAGAGAGTAAACGTGTGTTTATAAATTAAACGTGTTGCGAAAACATGATTTAGTGGCTTTTCCATCGCCTTGAACCACATAACGGTGTATACATATACATATGTATGAGGTGACTATGCGTGCGTTTCTTCAGCTCACATATTTACAACATGTCTTACGAGTAGATTACGAATAAAACTTAATGCCTACTTTAATATTTACTTAATAAAATTCTTGAGATGCCTAGAAGACGCGTCTGCACTTCCTATAAACTTTGCTTTAAAGGTTCGCACTATAAAAGAGAATGAGCTCATGGCAAAACTGAGCAGCTAACCGCGAGATATAGATTTTTTCAAAGGGTAGTATTTAATATAAATTTGGTTTGTAAGATGTTTGTTTCCTTACCGCGATCTCGAATAAGGCAACTATTGAAAACATGATTTTTTCAGAGCAGTCGCACTTTTTATCCTTTTATTTTCAAAATTTGTAATTTTCAAAAAATATTCACTTCATTTTCAGGTAATAAAATTTTATCTAATCGAATCACCACTTAAGGCCCTGAACTGCGAAAAAGGTGAATAAAATGTGCAAATTTGTATCTACATACATAAATATGTAGATATGTATAATCTAATTTTCTAGATAACACCAATTCGCAACAGATTTATGGCCACCATAAAATCTATCACAGAAATATGACGCCCGAAGTGTTAATTGATCGCCGGTGCCGAGTCTGGCACAAATGCGCAGCAACGGTGTGGCAATAAAGCGGTAGGCAGCTACTGAACTTTACATATTGGTTTTCACTTTAATCGGTTAATCCACCCACACATACACACTTACCTTACCTAAGTATAACTCAGTTCCCAAAAACAACGAAATTGAAGGAAATGCGTAATTGCTCAGCAGAGTTTACAGTTCTTGTTAAACATTTACCAATTGCGAAAATTCGCTTCAGTGAGTTTATTAGATCGCAAAATATCACAGGTGTTGAATTAATTTTATGCAAATGGAGGCCTGGTTTTACGTCTCTTCTTTCAATAATATCAGATCAATACTCAATTCTCAATGAAGTTCTCTCTAGATTGGAGCTAAAAACTATTTGGTTCTTTTCGTTGAAATAATTTCTTGATCTCTACAATGAGGTATAGATAAACGCGAGACAATTAAGAGGGGAGAGTTGAGTTGTTTCCACCTCATCTTCTTCTACACAGCTTCTGTAGATGGCGTCTGGTAGGACTCCCTGTCTTACTGCGTAAACGCCAATAGGTCAATGGCCTGTTGAAAGCGTCACAACTAAGGAGAAGCTAGCCTTACCGAGTGCAAAGAGATCACTAAATCTCTAACACTATTGTTAAAAAATTAAATTTAACAAAACAGTATACTTAAAAAAAATATTTCTGTTCAATAATTAGATGATTACTTACACTACTCTGCAAATCTGATTGAAAACTGCGACTGAGGACTTATTTGATGTCACCTGATCACCAATTCAAGTTCAAAAATTTGCCACATTTTACTCATGGTGTGCACCTTAATTACAAGCTGCGTTTCAAAGTAAACAGGACCAAATAAAAAAACAGAACAAGTGGTTTTTTCGGCAAAATCAATTCATTTTATTCAAAATAGTCTCTTTCTGCCTCAATACAGTTTGTTGCACGGTCCAAAAGCATATCGAACGAGTGTTTTGGCTCGCTGGCCGGTATGGCCCCCAGTATGCCGGTGCAAGTCTTTTGAATGGTCTCTACGTCTGCACAATGCTTTCCTTTCATGGGTAAATGCATTTTTTCGAAAAAGAAGAAGTCGCACGGTGCTATATCGGGTGAATACGGGTAGTGATTAATGGTTAAAATGTGATTTTTGGTCAAATAATCGGTCACAAGCGTTGAATCGAATGTTGGATTCTGAACAATTTTTGGTCGCCAGTCAATTTGTATGGAACAAACCGTGCACACACCTTTGGTAAGCGCAAATGTTCTGTCAAAATGCAATAAATCGATGTTTTGGAGATGTTCAACTCCATTTCCATGAAATTCAATGATGATTTCGGCTGATTTTTGATGAACACACGCACAGTTTCGATGGAATTTCCGGTGATCACGGATTTTGATTGGCCCACATGTTGGTGGTCATTTATGTCCTCTCGACCACTTTGACAGGATCGGCAATCATCGCCATAAATTTGTTACATCAATTGAAGCATTTTGGTAAAAGTTTTACCAATTTTAAAACAAAATTTGTTCGAAGCTCATTTTCGACCCATACTTCACTTCCAATCAATGAAATATCATGAAACTCTCACTGGACAATCGAAAATATAGCAGATTCTAACACACCAGTCGACATATAGATGGCGCCACCAGGGGACGCTAGATTCAAAAAGTCCTGCAACGCACCTTCTATGTTTAAAAGCAACTATTCAAGCTCGATTTTTCTGCAAGCGAAAGAATATATAGTGAGAATTGCAAAGTAGATATATATTCAAGATTAAGACTGAAGACGTGGCACCATCTACTTAAAGTCAAGGTTAGATTGTCTTTATTATTTACTAAGATAATAAAAAAAACTGCCGCATGTAGAGCATTAACCCAATGCCCCTCAACCAAGGTTTGCAGACAACATAGGAAAGTAAAATATATTGCGAAAAAGTCGCGAAAACGAAGTAATAATCAATTTTGCCTTAAAGTATTTACATTTATAATAATTTGTAAGTTTGCAACACGATAAAAATAAATATTATTCATAAATAGATCTGCCATTGATAGACGTGGGTCTTTCATGATTAAATTACTCTATAATTTGGGTTCGTGGTTTGTCAATCAAAACGTTGAGACACGAGAATTCGTCGCAGTGATAAATAAACAAAGCACACCCTCATGCAAACATAGATGCCTACACATATGTTAATGGGTGTATTTACACCTGTTGACAGCACATTAGTTAGTACTCCCAGCCGCAAATATTTGAACGAGCGTATGTACAAGCGGAAAGAGGCGCATGAAAGCACCTTCATACACATGTTTATATGTATGTGCACACAAGCGCATGGCAAATCGTCATTGATGTTGTGCACAACATATTAGCGCGCTTATCAAAGCAGCCAGTGGGAGGATGCAGCACCCAAGCGCCCCTCGCTCGTGTGCGTTCTGACCGCCTACCTGTGCTGGGCGGTCTCGAGTCACACTCGGCATGGCGGTTTTGCTAATGGGCGTCACGTGTGTGCTGAGGGCAAATATTTGTCTGCGAATTTGTGTGTGCGTGCGTGTGTGTGCCGAGAGCTAAGCAAATAAACACAATAAATACAAAGCGCTTAGGCCATTTGGCCGCCGTCATACGCAGTGTCGCACGCTTACGAATTAGAGTTCATTGTTACTCAAATTGTGCTAATTAGCGCCGCACACGCAAAGCCAGCTAAAACTCATTAAATGCTGATGACTTGTTTTTGGAAAAAATCCCAAAACAAAGGCAAAATGTAAAACAAAATTTAACATTAATAGAATTTATTGATTCAACGCGTCTCTAACTACTTAATAATTATGATATGTTTATTTGACAAGCACTATAAAGCAGAGATAAAAAGTAGTCGTATTATGTCTATATGCATTTGACTTTACATTTATAATGCTTACTTTGTAGACAAAGCAAAAACAACATAAATAACTTTGTTGTGTAAATAATTAACCGTTATCTGTCGAGACAGCGAAAGTATTTTAAAGAAACATCCTTCACACTTTCTTTAAATTACTTTTTTATTTTTACCAAATCAGTGACAAATAATTGATGGCATCATTAATATGAACAACTACTGATCAAATTGCAAGGAGCGACTGCCGAAAAACGCCCGGAATTCAACTATATACGAGACAAGGGTTTACTATTTATTTGGAAACAGCCGCTGGAAAGTTTTGCCTCGCCCGCTTTAAAGCTCTGACCTTTCTCCTTCTGACTATAATTTGATCCGGTTAATGCAAGGCGCTTAATTGAATAATGTTCACAAGAGAAACGGATTTCAAAAATTCGCCTTTGTCCTGGACTCCAAGCGGAACGGAATCCCCGAATTGC
>NW_026038311.1:0-28251 GCF_023373825.1 Bactrocera dorsalis
TTATATTTTTACTTTAAAAAATATTTTTTTCATATCTGAGTTGGTATGGCTTAAAATTTTTAATTTCACCTTAGCCTTTAACAGCTGTTTCGGTTTTTTATTTGCATATACTTGGCCGGTCTTAAATATAAAAGTCAGCTAGGTAACAATTATGTAGAGACGAAGTAATCGTTTCGTGTCTTACCTAAAAATACTGTCATAATTTCACCAAAAATTACGTTGTCATTAAACCAGAATTATAGAATTATTAAATACTTAATAAAAAAACAGAAACGGTTTCACAAATTGTCGCGAGTAAACGGATTTTGGATTCAGCTCTTGTAGGGCTGCAGTAATGCACGTAATACTGGATAACAATTAATTAAAAGCAAATACTAAATAACTAATTTATGGTGCCTGAAGAAATGGCGTAAACTGGTAAGACAAAGATAGACAAAAAAATAAGAATAACATGTCTTTGAAAGTGGTTAATTGAAACAAATAGATCGATGCTATCCAAATCTCTTTCCAATACTGTCTAATTAACAATAGAAAGCAATTACAAAAACAGCATAAAAAATTTGAAAATCGCCAAAGCTCAAAAAAATGAAGCTGTTTAGCAGATTGCTGATAAGATACAAAAGATGTTTTGTGTTTTATTATACGTAGAACCCATGCAGTTAATCAGGTATAAAATTAATTGTTCAAATATATAACCCGATTATTCTTATATGTGCATATATATGTATGTATGTGGTAATGTAAGTATAATATTTTTCTATTTATCAATGTTTTGATTTTTGTATAATTATTGATTCTTCAGTGAGGTGGATGCAATTCGTTCGGATCACCAAGCCGCCGCCGATGATGTCGATGGCTACCTTAGTAATCCTGTTAATGCATATCGTCTTATTAAGCGTCTACAGAGTGACTGGCATACATTTGAAGATGTCATTCGTGCCGATACCAGTCGTGCGGGTACGTATTTAATTCCCAAATTGTTCAGGTGAATAGTACCGCCATTTCCTTGCTAGATTTCTTAAGTAGCATGGAAACAAATAGGCAGGCATTCGACTTCCCCACCAAAGAAGACGTTATTGGTTCAGCCGTTGCTTTAGTTCGGCTACAGGACACTTACAAGCTGGAGGTTGCCGAACTGGCGAGCGGTATTTTGAACGGCATTAAATATGGGTGAGCAAGTCACTCTAAGTCCTAATGAAAATCCTCTGTTTTTACAAAAAATCTCAATACTTCCTATAGTCCGTCAATGTCTTGGCAAGATTGCTTTCTACTCGGCCATCATCTATATGAAATACAAGATTTCAATCACACCGTGCCTTGGCTTAAACAGTCCATGCAAATGCTTAAGAGTCAGGACTCCACCAAAGATGCGGTGACGTTGGATTTCATGGAAACAGTTGTAGCCTATCATCGCGAAATGGGTGAGCCAGTGAGAGAATGCTTGAGAAATATAAAAAAGTAATGTATACAAACTGGATAACTTTACGTACATTCTTCAATAGGCGACTTTGAGACTGCCTTGGAATTAACAAATTATATTCTGTCCTTTGATGCCACACGCGAGCACATGAGCGCTACCAAGTATTATTTGGAGCGCATGGTCAGCGACGGTATTAAGGCCGGCTTAATGCATGAAATGATACCACAGGCGGGTGACTACCATGTGAGCTGGCAATAAAGTACTCTGCAAATTGATTCTAAATCTACTGTCTTACACATAACTTAGCTCAGCAATGATTTCAAGCGCTACGAGCAGGTGTGTCGTGGTGAATTGCAGCTCATCGCGGCCGAAGAGCGTCCCTTGCGTTGTCGCTATGATAGTAACAATGCGCCTTTCCGTCTGTTACAACCATACAAAGTGGAGGAGCTTTACCTGAACCCGAGGGTGGTGCAAATACATGATGTACTCACCACCGACAACACAGATGCTGTAAAGCAGTTGGCCAAAACTCGTATGTCTCGGTCGCAAGTGCGAAATCTGGATGGTAGCGCTGCGTCGTCGGCCAATTATCGGATCAGCAAGAGCGCCTGGTTTCATTATGAAGAGAGTGAGGAAATGCAAAAAATGTTGCGACACATGGGCGATCTGTCGGGTTTGAATATGGACTATGCCGAGCACTTGCAGGTGGCCAACTATGGTATTGGCGGGCACTACGAACCGCATTTCGACTTTTTTACAGTATGTACATACAAACTAAATATAATGTTAAAAGTATTTGCGATTTTGTTTACTATATATTATATATTTTTTTTATATTTTATTTCTTTAGGATAATTGTACATATAATTTGTCCGACGGAAATCGTATCGCCACTGGCATATTTTATGTAAGTGCGAGTAAGGAAATTCAAAAAATTGTCTAGTGTAGCTTTGTAATTTATATAACCCGCATCTTCTATGGTTTTTGGTTCAGCTCTCGGATGTTGAGGAAGGTGGCGGCACCGCTTTTCCCTATCTTCGCTTGGTTGTTAAGCCCCAACAAGGAAGCGTGCTGCTTTGGTACAATTTACATCGTTCCGAGGAGCCCGATTATCGCACGCGTCATGCAGCCTGCCCGGTGTTGAAGGGTTCTAAGTGGAGTGCGTACATTTCCCATAAGTCTTTAACTATTCACGAAATATAAAGTTTAACGGAATATTTTGTATTTAATTTTCAGTTGGTAATATTTGGGTACGCGTACGCAATCAGGACCGCGCCCGGCCATGTGGTCTTTTACCCGATCACGAAGTGTCGTTGAAATACAAACATTTGGTTTAATGCGTCGTCTGCCTGTGTATTTATATGTATTTGCTTCTATAAAACTATTTATGTTTTGTTATTTGTTTTTCTGAAACAAATTTATATATAAAAATATTTTTTTAATCTCAACTATTGTGATTTTTAGGTTTAAATAAAGATATATTATATTCAACTAAGCTTTTTAGTATTTTTATATAACTCAAGTAAGTACGGTTCAGCTAAAAGCGAGTGGAGCCGTATATAAAATATTTATAGCTGATTAAAATTTTCATAAATTCTTCAGAAATCCATATTATAGACTAAAATGGTACCTTGTTATTGGTCTTTGATGATATACGATGACAATATATAGACAAGAAGATAGACCAAAGATACATAGTTTACTCGCGATGGAGAGAGTCTTTATACATACAAATTTTTTTCGAGAGATTTTTCGAGTTCCAAATTCACTTATTAAAAACATCGTTAACAATTAATTGGTGAATTTTTTCTCGTAGTCGTCAGTAGCGTATAAACTTTTTCATATTCCACATCTATTAATATTCATTCATATCCGAAGTTTAGACCATTCTAGAGTCAAAATAAACGTGAGCTCGAAACATAAACTAAATATTATCAAAGGTTGCTTTCTGTTATTTTTGCGCGAAACGAATTCTTTCACAATTGGTTTTAAATCTAAATACCCAGTTTTGTCCTTATAAACCTGAACCTGAAGAAGTAAATACGAGGGCTATCTTGCGCAATTATCTGTTGACAGTCGTTTTTGTGAGTCTATTTCGGTGATTTCCCCAAAATGGAAAAAATTGAATATCGAGCTGTAATTAAATTTTTATTTTTGAAAGGCAATACGCCTTCGCAAATCAAAGATGAGTTGGACTCTGTGTATGGTGACTCTGCACCATCGTTTACCACCGAAAAATTTTGGGCAGCTGAATTTAAACGTGGTCGCAGAAGCTTGGAAGATGATGAACGTCCTGGGCGTCCAAAAACTGTAACCACTAACGATAACATCGCTAAAGTTCATCAATTGGTACTAGACGACCGCCGGATTAAAGTTAGGGAAAAAGCTGAGATTATGAAGATGTCAAAAGAACATGTTTGTCACATATTAAACCAAGGTTTGGGCATGAGAAAGCTGTCCGCGCGTTGGGTGCCGCGTTTGCTTACGCTAGACCACAAACGTGCGCGCATGAACATTTCCAGCGCTCTGTTTGGAAGGGTTGCAGAGATGAGAGCATCGCTGGGAGAAGTGTGTGGAGTTACAAGGAGACTATGTAGAAAAAAAAAAAGTCGCGTGCATCATGGTTAGGTCGGTTATTTATCAGACTGCCCTCGTGTACGCCAACTAGTCCCTCCGTTTTTTAAGATATCTGTCTGAAATTTTCACACGTCATTTTCTCTCCACGAATCTGCTCAATTGTCAGCAGTGCCGATATCGGACCACTATAGCCTATTGTCGTTCTTTCTTTCCGCTGTTTGGAGATTCCAAGTGTAGCCAGGTCCTTTTCCACCTGGCCTTTCCAACGGAGTAGATGTCTTCCTCTTCCTCTGCTTCCTCCGGCGAGTACTGCGTCTTAAACTTTCAGAGCTGAAGTGTTTTCATCCATTCGGACGGCATGACTTAATTCGCTAACTATATCAATGTTTTCATATAACACGTACAGCTTATCGTTCCATCGACTGCGGTATTCGCCGTAGCCAATGCGCAAAGAACCATAAATCTTCTCTCGAAAACTGGTAACGACGACTCATCAGATGTTGTCATCGTTCTTGTCTCTGTACCAAAGAGCAGGACAGGAATAATGAATGACTTATAGAGTTTGGTCTTTGTTCGCCGAGAGAGGACTTTACGTCTCAATTGCCTACTCAGTCGGAAGTAGCAGTGTTGGTAATAGTAATCATACGTTGGATTTCGAGCTATAGCTGCTATACAAATCGACCGATTAAAATAAAGTTCGTGTTTATCAAAAACCCAAACCTATGAGTGATACAAAGCCTTCAAAGGCGGTGGAGAGATCGTTGAAGACATGTCTCGTTTTGGACAACCTTAAGATATCGACCTCTTCAACTGATGAAAATATGAAAATGTTAAGCAAGTAAAATATATGGTACTGAAAATCATCTATGAAGTGTTAGCGAGATGGCAAGAGAGCTCAACATTTCTCGCGAGTCCGTTCGAAAGATTTGGTTGAAATTGGGTATGAAACGTGTTCTTGCTCGACTCGACCCGATAAACTGACTGAGTTGATGATTTGAAATTGCCGCTCCATGGAACCCGTTTTTAGTCGATTAAAGAGATTACAAAAAATCGCTAAAGGAGCTGAAGGCCATCCCAAAATATGATTTTGAAAAATGTTTCGAAGACTGAAAAAATCATTGGCATACGTGTATTGCATCTCGTGGAGATTACTTCGAAGGCAATAAATATTGATGAATAATTAAACATTTTGCGTTTTATTTACAATTTTCGGGTATTTTTTTGTCACAATTTATGAATTGAAGTGCGAGCAATGGTGGTGTTTTTCAGAGTTTTTTAAGTTCTTTACAAACACTTTGAACCAACAAACCTAGCCTAATTTTTAACATCGACACATACTCGTATCTACATAGTATAGTACATATGTATCTACTTTTGAATATGTGTTTTTCTGTACCAAATACATTTATGAGACAATTTGTAGACATTTTTATTAGAATATTTATTAGTTTACTTAAAAACATACATATACATATATACTTTTACTTGAGTCATATATGAGCCGATTTGTAGTTGTCATTCACTAAACCACAGGGATGACTGAATTCCTGATAACCAGAATGTACCCATATGTTACAAACTATTCAGTAAAAGAATATATGTATTATTTATTTATTACTAGTATTTGTTATTATAGTTAGAGCTTACTTCGCTTGGTGCCCTTCACTACTGGGCAGCCGGCATGCAACATACGTTTGTCGCGATCCAGAGACTTATGCAAGTTATGCCACATGATCATCGAACCCTTAACGGGTTTTGCATAAACATTCAAGAGGGGGAATACAGTATAACCGCCTTGCTCGACGTCAGAAGCCTGGTAATAATAACAACTGTTAAAAATATTCATAAAAGCAGACGGTGCATAATTGATCATACAAAGAATAAATGAGTTGCCATGCGATTTCCAATCCATGGGAGACCTATTGCAGAGCGATCCTGAAATGAGTCGAGAGAATTTAAACATTGATCAAATAACTTCGATTTTAATCAACTTTTCTTTACATACTCCTACGGCAAAATAGTCGCGGTGCGGATCATACTGTCCGCCGATGCCATAATTTGCCACCTGCAAACGTTCTGCATTGGTTAAGTCGAAACCAGTTATAGCCGATACCATACGATAGATGTATTTTGTAGTAGAACTATTATATGATAGCCAAGTTTGTTGACTGACGCGTTCATCACGAACTAAATGTATACTTGCACCTCCAACACATGAACGCACCATATGTGCTTCGGACTGTTCAAGTATATCGTCAAGATGTTTATCGCTTAGCAGTCCATGATACACGACAATTTCGGGATCTGCAAGCAATTCTTCTTTTCGCAAGGGTGCCAATATGAATAGTGGATGATTTCGAGTCTCTAACGTGCACTTGAGTTGATGCAGTTCTTTTTGTTCCACTTGTTTACCTTGACACAAGCGTGAGTAGTTCGCAAACCATTCCTGCTTTTGCAAAACACTGAAACTTTCGGAATCGGTGTGATTTTGTGGTACTTCAGTATGCTTATAAGCTAGCAGATCTTTGAAAACATGTTCTGGATTTATTTCTAAGATTTGGTTAAGGTAAACCTGCATGTCATCTTGTTGACCCAACTCATAGTTGGCGAGTGTTAAATATTCCAGTGTTTCGATTAATGTCTTATTTGCTTTCGAATCTTGCGCGAAAGCGGTTGGTTTTTCTTCATTGTTGTTGCTTCTTTCGTTATCACTTTCATCAATTAAATTACCTTCCTCATCTAATTCGAAAAATACCAAGTGGTCGTCGATATCATTTTCATTGTTATCGTCAAAATCGTCAGGATTACTTTGCAGATTTGAAAACATTTCATTCATTTCATTTTCTGCTTGCATTAGTTTATCCTCTGGGTACTCTTCACCACCAATATCTTCTCCTGTAGTCTTACTACTCGCTTTTTCCCCACTCTTCAGCAGCTTTAATACTAACTGTAGCCATTCTTGTGCTAAAATATATTCCTTAGCTTCGAAAAGATTACTTCCAATTTCAAAACACTCGGCTATAGAGAGTTCCGAACTAGAGAAATTTCGTGATATTAACTTTGTTGTGGAACAACTTCTCTTTTCGGGATTTACTTACCCATAATTAACGCCATTTATAACACCATCTGCCAAATCAGTCGTACTTAAATTATACATGATCTGCAGACGCCCTAAACCTTTAGCCGCACCGCGTAGTTCACTTATGTCGGGAAAAGATGTTTCCGAAGTCAACGATGTAAGGTTTTCCTTGAGTGCTAGGTTTCGGAAAATATATTTTAAGCTAATTAAGTTGCTAGTATGAATGGAAAAGCTAATTAGTCATCTAATAGTCTATCCAAAACCCAATTTCGGTGCAATATTAAGAATCATGTCACCAACTATATTAAGGGTGTTTTTGACTGTCTCTAAATTTCAACAATTAGCGTTATTGGTTCTAATATATTATATACATATGAATTATTGTAAATAATTCGAGAGTTTTCTAAATTAATGAGTGTTTTGAAACAGCTATTGTGATGAAGCCAATTACAGTTATTTTTCGTCGAACACTCACCTTTCAGCCCTTTGTTATACCCCACATTTTCCGTTATTATAGTCCAGTCAACTACTATACGTTTAATTAATTTGTATGCATTCATAGGGTTACCCAAATATTCTTCTGGATCCTCCAGCGCCACTGCATGCTTCTCCTTTACTCTCTCTATGAAACTGAAATATATATATATAATACCGTTAGTTATGCAGTACGGCTGGTCTTAGTAATAACTTTGCACGCACTCGCGATAGACAGCAAAATCCTGCGCCTGAGAATCCAGCAAATTCCTAAACCACTGTATTAAATCTTCCTCTGCGATTGCCAGCACTGGTATGCTGTCGGTTGATGAGAAGTACTCAGCTTGACACGTGACAGTCCACAGTGCGATTAAGAGCAGCGGCAGGTAGCAGTGAAGAATTCTGTCTATTTTACCTTTAACTTTAGGCTTCGGCTTGGTAATAATTCGAAGTTGTGTGTGTGAAGTCATTCTTCTGAATTTCTTCACTCGTCTGTTCAACGTTTCAGTTCTTGACGCTACCAGTACTGTTCTTTAAATGAAAAGGCTGTTTCAATAACAGTTATGACGATCGGGAAAGTGTGGCTCAGAGCAAGTCGTTTACACGACCGTTATGTAGTAGTGTTTTAAGTTTACTTACAAGTATATTACATACACTTTCATTTACTATGAGCATGTATGTATAAGTGTTACGGAAATAAGGTGTTTATCGATATGGACATATGTAATAAATATATACATGTATGTATATTTAAAAAAAAAAATATGTACATACAATGTATTTTTTTTTTAATTTCCATATAAATGATTACACAAATACATATGTAATTTTTGAAAGCTGTCAGGCATTGTTTACTTTGTCTGTTATAACTTAATTTATAAATGTTGAACTTTGTATGAACTCAATATTTGGAGTGAAGTAAATGACGTAAACAAAACACAAAGGTGTCTAGCGTGAAATAGACAAATAATTAATTTTACTTCAAATCTTCAAGTATGTACTTACTGTATATACATGTATGAAATTATATCTATTCTATAATTAGAATAATAGTTGACCTATTTTATTTTGTGTTAAATAATATTGTTATGAAACTAATTCTCAATTGCTTAATCGTAAAAGTTGAAAACCCCTTTTAAGATGGTTTTATGGCTGATTTTAATTTCAAAGCAATTTCATCAGAATCCATGATATCTAGTACATTTTTTTGGGTTTCAATGCTAATTCCGAGAGCTATCACATAGTAATCTCGGTCCCTCAAATTGACTTTATATCGTAAATGTACCGTATGAGTTTCGAATGCGAAATTTAAATCGGCACTATGGGGTCGGAGATCAGTTCTGTAAAGAACCTGTAGGGCTATGTGTGGCGTGAAAGCTACCCAATGTAATCTATCCTATCTTATATATATGTATATTGAATATTATTTTTTCTTTCCAATTTGAGCTTAATGTTCCTGAAGCATTATTAGTGCGGTCGCAAAAAATTAAGGCTGTCTAAAGTGTTAAAGAATAAGAACAAAGTGCTAAAGTAAATCATACGGGACTCTTAAGAAAACTCCGCCACTGCAAGAAAAAAGAAGAAGGTCGTTTCCTGAAGCGTCTAAGCATGTCAAACCGACTTAAAACTGCATCATGAAGGTAGATCTAAACAGCAACTGCGTCCAATCGAATGAAATCGAAATGAGCACACGCACTGTCGACTGACGCCAAGGGGGCTAAATTTAATGAGCGCCGGTCAAGAAAAAAATCATTTTGACTTTTAAAATGCGTCAAATAAGACTACAATGGGCTAAAATACATTGATCTTTGTCATTAAATAATGGGATATTTATAATGAATCCTAAATAAAACTTTTCGGTTCGGATGGCATGTCGTACTTGCGAAGTGAAGGCGGCGAACGGTTCAAAAAATTAATGCCTAAGGCGGACGGTCCAGCGAGAAAGATTCGGAATGTTCTGGGAATGCTTTTTTTATATGGGTCGAAGGTTCCATACTAAATGACAAAACTGTAAATCCGGAAAAGTGTCAACAATCTTTAGATCATATTACTTTACTATTCATTACTGTTTTCGCACGCCGAAAGTGCTATCTCTTAGGACTATTTTGCTCCTTCACTTCGTGCAAAAATGTTAAGCTCCATTTCTTTCTATTTTGTTTAGTTACTCGTATTACGTAAAAGATGACCTAATTCATGATGACTTTTTTTGTAACAAAATATTTGGGGAATGTATTGATAGCTCGTTTTTACTGGTCAGACAATAGCTCATCCGATCTCAATCCAATCGAGAGCCTTTGTGCTACTTCCAAAGTTAAAGCGACAAAAAGTAAGCTAAAACTTTAGAAAAGCTTGACTAAATTTAGAAAAATGTGCGATATATTCATGTGAATTTTGAAACAATCCAAAATATAGTGGATCTTATGCCAAAACTTGAAATATTACAAAAAAAATGTTCATGTTTCATTTTTAAATTATCGCAAATTTTACTGTAATATAAATTTTTTAAGATAGAAAAAACTGGTAGTTAGGGTTAGTTATTATAATCATTCGATTAGTTTATGAAAATTTTTCATCAAACTTAAATATTTTCTATGAAAATTTACAACTGAGAACATTTAAGTTCACACAATTTAGCTTCCGTTGTTAAGAAAACAATCCTTCTGACTTCTGTCGAACTTTATAGCGGTTTCAATAAATTTCAAGTGAGTATTGGTCGACCCGGCCTTTTGTATATCCATAGGTTCTTATTTTATGCACAGTTAATGCAGCTTTAGAAGCTTCAAAAAATGTATTTTTTTTTTTGCTTAAATCTCTTTAAAAATAATCTAAGAATATGTCCCCAAAGTTTTAGATGGATATTCGAAATATTTTCGAAGATAGACAACCCTCTAAAGCAGGCTCCCCCCTTAACATGTGGATTCCAATTTTACTCGAGCGAAGAAACTGAGGGGGTTTAGTTTCGCAGCGTTCTTCGAGTTCTAGGCTCCGACAACAGCAATATTCAGTTAAATTAAAAGCCGTAATACATAGATGGTCATATTATAAGTGAATTGCGCTGTAGGTACCAAAATTATATTGATGTTTTTTAAGTAAATATGATACATGTGTGACTCCAAACAAACAAAACCCGGTCTAATTTTTAACTTCAAGACCTACATATATATTTAATTTTAAATATATATTTTCTGTTCTCTTATGTGTTGAGAATTAATAAATAAAAGGGTGCTGGCATATATAACGGGTGATCCAAGTATAAGTACTCTCATCAATAGCCTGTTTAAGGATTACGCGTGAGTCGTGCCAAGCTGTCAGGTTATTTTTCTTCAGAATTGTTTGACATTTCATCATGAAAGACTTATGTTTGAACAACTTTTACAAATCGTTCAACTTTATTAATAAAATCTACGTTCTTTAAAGAATGTGTTTCGCGCGCTTCGCCCAACTTATGGTCAGCATTATCGGCCTGCTGAGCGTACCATTCGTAACACCATCTCGAGACCCAGCATTCGTTATTGGATAATATTTGACTTAATAGACCACGTCCATCACGTAGTGAAAAAAATATAGCAGCCGTAGTTGAGAGTGTACGTATATACGAAGAATCGACTTTCCAATTCGACGCCGTTCGCAGAAAATCGAACTGACGTATGGAACTACTTTTTACTTCGAGATTTTAAATTGCTAGCGTACAAAATACAGATTTTGCAAGAACTGAAGCCGCTCGACATTCTCAACCGTAAAGTTCCAAGAAGATCCGATGTTTTCGAGCCAAAGTTAGTCTATTTCTGGTTCAATGGGTATGTAAACAAACAAAATTGCCGCATTTGGGCCGAAGAGCAGCTGAGGAGATTCACAAGCTACCATTTCACCCAAAAAAACAATGGTTTGATGTTCTGGTTTGTGGGCTGGTGCAATCATCAGTCCATACGAGTATTTCTTCAAAAGTGTTGCCGGCGAGAACGAAACAGTCAATGACGACCGTTATCGTGCCATGATAACCAACTATTTAACGGCTGAAATGGCAGCTCGTGATCTCGGCGACATTTGATTTCAACAAGACGGCACCACTTCCCACACAAGGCATCAATCAATGGATTTATTGAGAGAACACTTCGGTGAGCGGATAATTTCACGTTTTGGGCCGGTCGATAGACCACCAAGATTGTGTGATGTCACACCGTTAGATCCGTCATCGAAAATTTAACTCAACGGATGGACCATCTGAGACGTAGCCGCATTTGAAAGAAATAAGCTACAAAAAATAAGTGTCAAAGAATGTTCTTTCGAATGATATTAAACATACCTCATTAAATTTGAAGTTTCTGTGTTTTTCCTTTGGAAATAGTAGGGAACCTCGAAATAGAGCAACCTTTATTACAAAATGTATATACATATATTTTATGGGTTTATTTATTGGCTGACTTAGATGAAAATGTGAATTATTAAAATTTAACTACAATATAGCATATACATAGATAGTATATAAAATATATTTAATTTCTATTTCTATTTTACATAAGCTGATTTGTGGTTGTCACGCACTAAACCACAGGGATGACTGAATTCCTGATAACCAGAACGCACCCAAATGTTGCAAACTGTGAAGTTAAAGAATATGTTATTTATTTGTTTCTAATATGTAGTTCTTTTTAGTTAGGGCTTACTTCGCTTGGTGCCCTTGACTACAGGGCAGCCGGCATGCAACGTACGTCTGTCGGGATCCAGAGACTTATGCAAGTTACGCCACATAACCATCGAACCCTTAACAGGTTTTGCGTAAACATTCAAGAGAGGAAACACAGTGTAACCGCCCTGCTCGACGTCAGAAGCCTACAATAGTCACAATTTTTAAAAAGATTCATCAAAGCAGATAGCGTATAATTGATCATACAAAGAATAAATGTGTTGCTATGCGATTTCCAATCCACGGAGATTTAGCTTTATGATCCTGTTCAAATGAGTTGTTAAAATGAAATCAAATTAATCAAGCATTTGCGATTTTAAATTATTTTTTGTTTACATACAAAGTTGTCGAAAAAGTCGTGATGTGGATCGTACTGTCCGCCGATGCCATAATTGGCCACCTGCATATCTTCAGCATTTGATAAGTCAAAACCACTTATTGCCGATACCGTACGATGGATGTATTTTAGTGTTGGACTGTGATAAGTTAGCCAAGCTTGTTGGCTGACGCGCACATCGCGAACCGTAAATTCATCTACACCGCCAACACGTGAACGCACCATATGTGCTTCGGACTGTTCAAGTATATCGACAATATGTTTATCGCTTAGCAGTCCATGGTACACGACAATTTCGGGATCTGCATGTAATTCTTCTTTTCGCAATGGTGCCAATATGAATAGTGGGTGATTATGAGTATCTAATTTGCACTTGAGTTGATGACGTTCTTTTTGCTCCACTTGTTCACCTTGACACAAGCGTGAGTAGTTCGCAAACCATTCGTAACGCTGCAAATCAATCAAGCTGTCGAAAGCGGCGCGATTTTGTGATTCTTTTATATTCATAAAAAGTAGCAGATCTTTAAAGGCATGTTCCGGATTTATATCTAAGATTTCATTAATGTAAATCTCCGTTTCCTTTCGTTCGCCCAACTCTAAACTGGTAAGTGCTAAATATTCTAGTGTTTCGTTTAACAATTTGTTTGTTAAAGAATCTTGATCGAATGCAGATGTTTTGTTATTGAGGTTGTCACTCCTTTCAATATCAGTTTGATTTATTATGTTGCCATTTTCGTCCCAATCGTACAGTACCACAGGAGCAAATACACCATATCGTGGTTCATAAATAAGATCTTCCATCCCATAATCTTCATCGTCGTCGTCATCGTCATCATCATTGTCATATTCGTTGTCATATTCTGCTCTATTTCTGCTCATCTCTGCGTCAAGAGCCTCTTTTGTTTGTTGTTTTTCATCTTCTATTCCACTCACTTCATTTGCTTCTGGCTCCGTGATCTCTTCATCGTCAACATCACCGTCAAAATCACCATAAAAATCACCTGAAGTCTTAATTCTCGCAGTTTCACCTTTATAAATCAGTTTCAATACTAACTGGAGCCATTCTTTTGCCAAAGGATATTCCTTAGCTTCGAAAAGATTGCTTCCGATTTCAAAACATTCGTGTGCAGAGAGTTCCGAACTTGATAAATAAGGAGATGTCAACTTTGTAATTCCATAATTTATATTTTCTCTTTTGCTCACCCATAATATACGCCATTAATAACACCGTCAGCCAAGTCAGGCGTTTTTAAATTATACATGGTCTGTAGCCGACCCAAACCCTTGGCCGCACCGCGTAGTTCACTTATGTCAGGGAGAGGCATTGCCGAAGTCAACGACGTCAGGTTTGCCTTAAGTGCTACGTTTTGAAAAACATATATTGTATTTATAAGCTAGTATGAATTTAAAGTTTAATAAATATTTGATAGAGAATGCAGTCATCAACGCTACGTGGCCGTATTTAACCATTTGCGAGTGCAGGGAGAGAGTTAAAAAATACTGCGCACTCACCTTGCAGAGCTGTACTGTTCCGCACATTTCCCACTATTGCAGCCCAGTCAACTACGGTTCGTTTAATTAATTTATAAGCATTTATAGGGTTACCGAGATATGCTTCTGGATCCTCCAGTGCCAATTCATGCTCCTCCTTTACCCTTTCTAAGAAACTGAAATTAACATAATTTGTACAGTGCAGTTAGTTAAGTAATACGCCTAATCTTAGTAATGACTTTGCACCAACTTGCGATAGACAGCGAAATCCTGCTCTTGAGAATCGAGAAAATTCCCATACCACTCTATTAAATCTTCCTCTGCGATAGCCAGCACTGGTATGCTGTCGATGGATGAGAAGTACTCAGCTTGACACGTGACAGTCCAAAGTGCGATAAAGAATAGAGCAAGGTGGCAGTGAATTGTTGGTCCTATTTTACCGTTAAGGTTGAGTTTTCGTTTGGTTACAATTTGAAGTTGCGCTTGCGAAGTCATTCTTCAGACTTTCTGCACTCGTCTGTTGGCGGTTTTAGTTCTTGTCACTTTCAATACTGTTCTGGAAATGAGAAGTGAAGTATTTTCACGAGTTGGGAAGTGACGATTAGGGAAGCGTAGCTCAGAGTAAGTCGTTCACACCACCGTTATGTACAGGTGTTTTAGTTTGTTTAAGACCGGTGTACATATGTATGTATATATATACATATGTACATACACATAATAAACTTTCTTATACATTATAGCGGCAGCCATCTTATGTGTCGATATGCACTTACCTAAATAAAATTTTTATATTTTATTTTTGTGAATTGCATACATATTTATTTTAAATTTATACGAAAGTTTACCTACTGCAAATAAAATGTGTATACATATGAGTATATATGTATATGTACATATATATTTTTAAGAATAGTTAAGCACTGTTTAGTTTATCTGTTATCTGATTGTTTAATTTGGTATGCAATCAATATTTAGACTCAAATATTTGATTTTTCTGTAAATAATCAGGTATATATGTGGGTGATAAAGGGTTAAACGACAGCCGTCGCACACAGTAAATAAGAAGAAGCATCGACATCCACCATCCACCGACGCCTTGAAAGAAGAAGAATTCTACGAGCTTACAACATGAAGAGTTTGAATAAAACGACGGACGCGAAACGACGTGGCATAAAAGACGACGCGCATCAACTCTCCTCATCACGCATAATAAAATCCCACATAGATGATAAGATAAATTAAACTAAATAATATTTAAATCCTTTTTATAGATCAAACATAATAAAATCCCACATATATGTATGTACATATGTTTGCTGTTTGCAAAAATATTAAGACTATCAACTGATGATCAACACTTTCAGAAAATAAAAGAACCGCCGCTTGAGAATCGATGTCTGTGAAGGAATGCTTTTCGACTACCAGAATGTCATACGTATTATTACTGGCGATGCGTCTTGGATCTATGCTCAAGACCTGGAAACAGACGATCAATCGGCTGAATATCGTGACAAAGGTGTCCGAATCCGAAAAACCACGTCAAAGCAGATCAAAAATCAACGTTATGTTAACAGTTTTCTTCGATTATCGAGTCGTGATGCACTTCGAATTGCTTCCGACCGGACAAATTGTCAACAAGAGGCCGGAATTATTGGCACAAAAATATTGGTCTTTGCACGACGATCAATCACCGTCACATACTGCATTGATTCTTTGTAAGTTTTTCACCAAATTTTCAAGCAATATCCTGCCGCAACTACCGTATACGTCTTATTTAGCTCCGTGTTACTTCTAGCTATTCAGCAAACTCAAACGACCGCCCCGGGGAAACCGGAATTTGACTTTAGCAACTGTTTTGAGGATCGGAGAAAACGTTGGCATAAGTTTAATTTAATACCTGCGAATTTCTCAATAAATTCAAAGTCAGGATTGGTCTTGATCTATTTGTAAAGGAGTATCTTTTGGTTGTACAGAAACACAATTATTCCATAACGATCGAAGAGTTATCCGTTTCTTCCTCTGCTTTTTTTGAGTTCGAAGCAGCAAATGTCAGGTATACCATATAGTATGAAATATACTGACCCTGCCGAAATTCGAGAGGTGAAATGTAAATCCAATGTGCTGCAAATGGAAATGCTCGCTGAATTTTAAACGAAACTATTTCGTTTACAAGGTTTGTCCGGAAAGTAATAGCACTGATTTTTTCATCCGCGAATGTACTTCGGAGTGGGGGTGCACCTGGAGAGTTAGCACAAACATTTTCGAAAATGCAGCGTTCGTTAAATCAGAGATACGCGATTAAATTCTGTGTGAAACTCGGTAAATCCAAGCAGCACGCACCTCGGCTCTCAAGCCTATTCCGGAGAATGACTTTCGTGATGCCTTTAATGCTTGGAAATCGCGCTGCATTGACACATAAGGAGTCTACTTTGAAAGCTTTTAAATAATTGTAACGATTAGTTCAATAAATGTTTTTAAATCAACTCAATCCTACTACTTTCCGGACAAACCCGAATATGTAAATACATTTGGGGGTGTCACACTGTCTGTGAAACACGACCGCCGTTAGAAAACCCTTTTCTTGAACTCATGATTTGACAGAATTTATGTGATGTAGCGCTTCTGGTACGCACCTATGTATATACCTATATATACTCACATATATCACTCCATAATGGTAAAGTAAAACAAAGTGTATTTTAAAACATTTCTAATTCATTCTATATTTACATAATTTATAAAATTTCATATGAAAACTAAATACATACATACACATATAAGTAGAATAAAAAAAGTACTTAACAATTAAGCATCTAAATTCACTAAATTTACGTGCAGTCCGGATAGCACTCCGGAAATTTTCGGCATTTATAAAATGGCATATCGAATTTCTCGGATGAATCCATTCATATTGTCTAAATACATCCCTGCTGGTGAATGGTGAATATTTTTTGAATGCCGCGTTCAATTTAAATTCGAATTTTCTAACGAGTTCATTGCACACAATTTTCGGCAGAGATTCTAAAATGGTTTTAAACAAGTTCAATGTGTATAAGAAAATAAAGCTGAACCATAGAGCTTGTAAAATAAGTTAGTTTGTTTAGAAATTGTCAGCTAAGTCCGAGTACAAGTACTGATAACAAGTCCAATCAATCTGCTGATTTAAGCTTCTATTGTTGTTTTGTATATTTTTTTAATTTGCACTAGATTGCAAATTCGCCATGATCAGGTTCAAGTCCACAAGGGCGACGGAACTCTTGATTTCGTTCATGTATCCATTTGTTGGAAACTGAAAAATATTCAATATCGAAGATTATAAATTTCATTGCAAATTAATATATTTTAATTTTTTCTTACCCCATTTAGAGCCTGTAAGAACGGGGCAGGCGGCATGACGAGTTCTGTAATCGCCTTCACCGGATTTGTGCAAATTGTACCAAAAAGCGGCCGATCCCTTCTTGGGCCACAAAGCAATACGTATATTTGTGAAGACGGTGGCGCCACCTTGTTCTACGTCGCTCATCTGTAAGGTATGAAATATAAGGAAAGAATATGAAATAAGTGTTAAGTTAAGTTTGTGCCAGTTAAGAGTACATTCGAAAACAATTCTAAGGCTGTAATTTTATGAAGAACCTCTCCGGTCGAGCCCCAAACCTGGAGAAGTGCTAAGAGAGAATCGACAGAAGTGCTAAGAGTGGTTATAGCCGAGTTAACAACAGCGAGCCAGTCGTTTCTTCCTTTCGCTTTTTGGCGTCAATTCGAGATTTGATATTGCTGTTGGTATTGAAGCAGGTTCCAAGAGTGATGCGATGACTGTTTGTTTGATGACAGGAGATATTGCGTCTTGTTCTCGTTCGCAACCAGACGTTCGTTTATAAATTAATGTGTTACAAATGTGTACTCTCTCATTCTCTGACAAAACTAGTTTAGACAGAAGAAACAGTATGCCAACAGAAACGACAATGGATATATAATACATAGATATAATTATACTAAACATAAACCAAGCTCATCCTCTCATGGTGTTATAAAATAATAGACCCTTAACCTTTCTACTTCAAAAATACTCACATAGAAGAGCACCGTTGCAATGCGGTTGCCAGTATTGAGCCCTTGGAAAGCGCGAACTTCATCTTTCTGTAAAATATTCCAATTAATTCCTTTCCGAATTATAATTATATTCCACTCTTACGCACCCTTGCAAAATCAAAGTGTGGTTCATAGTGTCCCCCTATGCCATAGTTCACAACTTGCAATTCTTCCGCCACGCTCATATCTAGACCCGTCATATCCTCCGTGCGTTGCACAATATTCTCAATGATCTCGTGCTCTTCTGTGCGTAACCAAGCCGATTTACTGATACGATAATTAGCGGTTTCCAATTCACCAGTCACCGAATTCTGTACCGTAGCGCGACGGAAGCGTGGACGTGCCATCTTCTTTATCAACTCAATCTCGTTATCTCGCATTACGTCATGATAGATCACAATGTATGGATCCAAGTAGGCTTCTTCGAGTTTAAGTGGTCCTAAACGCAGGAACGGCACGTTATTATTCACATAGCGACAGCGCAATGGACGCAAATCCGCTGGCGACGGCTTCAGTTCGCCACGACAAAGCATTTCGTAAGATTTGCGCTCGTTGAAAGTATATAAGCTGGGATCGCCTTTGCTGATGGGCTGTAATCAAGGAGCATAGAAAAAGGTTTATGTAAGCAATTTGTTAGTTTTCTATTGTTAAATCACAAAGTACTCACCAAGTCGGAGACCGGTGTGCTGTCACTGCCATCGTCACCTTTAACTTTACTTTCAGCTTTAAGCTCGGCAATTTCCTTCTCGTAGAACACCTTATTACCACGAGCGCGTTCATGATCGGGTGTTAATTCTAGCAGTTCATTAGTCATCGTGAGTGCGCTTTCAACGTTACCTGTAATGGGTTAAGAATGAGTGACTTACTGACTTGGTATGTGCCTATAAGTATGCAATGAAAACTTGATAAGAAAATATTGCAAGCTATAAAGTACAGGGTGATCACGACTTAGATTTTGCACATTTCGAAATTCTCGTAAATTTATGCTGATTTTATAAACTCACAAACAATTTTGATATGCCAATTGGTTTTTGTTTTTGTTGTCGAAATTACTTTCTTTTAAAATCATTATAATTTTTTTTGAAAAACTCTGAATTACCTTGTTTGTAGGTGGAAAATGCCAGATATTCCAAAATATCGGCGCGTGTGAAAGTTTGTGTTTGATTGTGTGGTTCCTCTTGGAGGCGTGTCATTGCCTCATTCATCCATAAAACTGTGTGGTAATAATCATGATTGACATAAGATTGGCGACCCAACTCGAAGCAGTCATCTGAAGACATTGCCGTACTAGAAGAAACAGCAAATATGAATGTAAATTATAATAATATATTTCTACTCGTATGTGTACAATCCCTTACCTGTACTGTATGCCGTTGAGCATGCCACGTGCCACACTGGACGTATCTAGCTTATAGGTGTCTTGTAAACGCATTAACGCCACTGCCGCACCATTTAAGTCCTCATCTGAGGGAAACTTCAGGACATGTCGATAGTTGGTAATATTAGTGAGGAATTCTGGAAGATTATCCAAAGTGCAAAGGTTAGTCTACGCATAAGTATTTAAAATTAAAAAAAAAAGTCAACCTACCGACGCCTACATCGTGCGCCATTAAATTCTCCACCTGCCGCCAATCGGTGGTCAATCGTTTTGTCAGCAGATATGCGTTAATGGGATTTGAGACGTAGGCCGGCATGTCTGTGGCTGCGTCTTCGTGTTCTCTTTGGTATTCGCCAAGCTTACTGTAAATAAGGAAAATATTTGTGTTATTAAAGTGGCAAATCCAACAAAGAACTATTATAATGCAAATAGAAATATAGTATAAAGAGATAATATGATTCTAAGTACAAACATATATATGTACGATTATATCCGCAAATTATCTTGTTTTAAATCAACTGGATAATATTGTTGTAACTTTCACCTGCAAAAATTTTTACAGCAGAGCAGAGCTCAAACTTAGCGAGATAATTTTTCCTTTCTAAAATACTATAATGAACAAAAACTAGTAAGACTTTGTTCACAATTTTAAAATTCTTCTTCAATTATTCTTCAAAATCTATGTCGTCCCCCTCAAAGTAATCCCCTTTGGCCCCAATACTCTCGCGCAAACGTTTCTCCTATTTCTCGCCACAGTCGTTAATGACAATTTCCGGAATAGCCTTCAATGCGAGTAGCGATTCACGTTTCATGTCTTCAATTGGCTTAAAACGGATTCCCCGAAGCGATCATTTGAGTTTGCTGTATAGCCAGAAGTCACATGGAGGTAAATAGGGTGGATGCGGCACCATATTGGTTGAAAATTTGGCGAAAAACTCACGAAAAATCAATGCAGTATATCGTGCTGCAAAAACCAAGAGTTGTCGGCAATAATTCCGGCCTATTTTTACGAATACTCGTAGCTTCGCGCAAACGACACATAACACTCAAATAGTATGCCTTGTTGACAGTTTGGTCAGTCGAAAAGAATTCGGAGTGCACCACACTTCGATAATCGAATAGAACTGTCAGCATCACCTTGATTTGACCTGCTTTGACAAGGTTTACATTTTTAACAGTTTTAGTTTTACTTTTACTATAATTGGCAACTCTGCTTTAAAATATATAAATACAGAGTTCTCAAACACTTTGACAAAGTCTTTCTGAAACCTTTCACGTTTAAAACAAAATTTTCAGTTATAATACTTTCTACAATACTTTTCAATTGAAATTTTTCAGAGAGATCTGCTATTTTTACATTATTATTTTTTTGTCTACATGGTCCAAAAAAGATGATTTCAACATAAAGTAGACCATTTCAGTTCTTCTGGAATAAAATTAGATAAATTTGCCGATAAACGGTCACAATCCCATTTAAATTAGATCATTCTAGATCGGACGTTTTCGAGCGAAATTAAGTTCGACGAAGAGGCCCCTTTCTGGCGTATGTAAACAAGCAAAATTTACTCATTTGGGACTAAGAGGAACATGAAGGGATTCAAGAGCTGGCATATGTATTATTTAGAAAAAATAACGGTTTGGTGTGGTTTGTGTGTCGGTGAAATCATCGGTCTATATATATATATATGTTCATATATATCTTCAAAAATTTTTTCCGGTGAGAACGTAACAGTCAATGGCGACCATTATCGCGCCATGATAACCGACTATTTGATGGTTAAAATAGAAACTCCTGATCTTGACACATTTGGTTTCAACAAGACGGCGCCACTTCCCACATAACGCACCAATCAATGGATTTATTGAGAGAACAGATCCTTGAACAGATAATTTCACGATTATTTGATATCACACCATTAAACTTTTTCCTGCGGGAATATGCAAGGTGTAAAGTCTATGCGAACAAAATTGGACTCAACGAATGGACCATCTGTAACGTAGCCGCGTTGACAGAGATAATATTAAAAAAAAAATAAATGGCAAATAATGTTCTTTCGAATGATAATCAATATTTCCCATTAAATTTGAAGTTTCTATGTCTTTTTTTTTTTAATAGTAGGAAACCTAGAAATGGATCACGCTTTATATCATTGGCCCAGCCATAATTTTACAGTCAATCTGTAACGCTATAGAGCGATGATAATTGACTTTTTGTAGAGATTGCGAAGCCTCTTAAAAGAGAATTGACGCCTTGGAAGAGAATACCATGTTAGGCACTTTATTGCTGAGGTACGGCCCCAATCACTGCAAAAAATGGGCCAAAATTCGGTATCTCGGCTCTCTCAAGCCAGCCGCGGCGGTCATTTTCCCGAAATCATTTTTAAAACATATTGCGAAACCTTTATCTTTAAATTAAAGCTAAATTCTTAGCTATAACATTAAATTATATGCGTTTTATTGCTTTTTGAGAACTTCTTCTTCTTCATTGGCGTAGACACAGCTTACGCAGTTATAGGCGAGTTTACAACAGCGCACCAGTCATTCTTCCTTTTCGCTGTTTGCCGTCAATTGGAAATTCTAATTCCAGGTCTTTCTCCAGCCAGGACTTTCCAACGGAGTGGTGGTCTTCCTCTTCCTCTGCTTCTATCGGCAGGTACTGCGTCGAATAATCTCAGAGCTAGAGTGTTTACATCCATTCGGATGACCGTATATTTCGTACAGGTCATCGACTGCGGTATTCGCCGTTGCCATGCAAAAAACCTTTCTCTCGAAAACTTGTAACGCCGACTCATCAGATGTTGTTATTGTCTTAAGAACACCATTTCCTAATAAACACTTTTCTAATAAACACTTTATTGATAAGCTATGTATTTGTATAACACTTTTTGTTGATTTCAAAAATCTTTATTAGTATATTGTTTTTTTTTTTACAAAATTTACATTAATTAAATATTACTGAGATACTACAAAAACCTGTTGCTTGCTACATACATATATACACTTAAATTATTTATATACTATCGGAAACTAATTATAAATACAAATTTAGTACATTTTTTTAATTTGTGACTTAGTTTTTGCAATGACTACTAATTAAATTATGCGTAACTATATATTAAATCTTTTAACCCTATACAACCATATAACAGTACAACCATTTATGTATGTCTGTCTGCCTGCATAACTTACGAACTAAAACTGGATTGTGTGTGCCTCTTTCCTCTGTTTATTTCAAAAGATATGTAGTTATTTACAGTCTTTTTTCGAACAGTGTAAATGGGTGAACAACTTGTTCTACTTATTTTTGGTATTTTAGCCGTGAATATAATTTTTGCATTACATTTGTGAACTAAACTAAATAAACAACAAATAACTAAATAAAAACTAAGCAATAATGATAAAAATATAAGTTCAATTAAATAAATAATACGAGCTAAATAAGTACTTAAGTGAGATTTCTTAAATATTTCGCCATTTTCATATAAAAACTTAAGCCACATTAACGCGATTATCTGGTGGCGGTCTGTAGCACCAAAGTGAGCCGATCACGCCTAGACCAATGAAGAAAATCGTGAATGTGGAGAGACCCAGTATAATGCCGGTGGTGACATCGTGCAGCGGCAGTCCCGGGTAGGGATCCAGCACGAGAATAACCACAAGACAACAACATTTAAGTAAACTGAAAACCGTTAACAGGATATAACCGGAAATGTAGCTGCGATTCGGCAGCCACTCGCAATGACGTGCACGAAAACCGAGAAAGCCAAGACCGACACCACTGAAGGCGGACACTAAGCTGTATTGTAGATAAAAGGACTTGCCAAACTAAAGTGTGGGAGAAAATGAATTTTTATGTTAATATGAAGTTCATACGCATTTCAAGTGGGACTTACATGCGCAATCATGTAGATGATGAGCGCCGAATTCATGCTGTTGCTGATCACCATCATGAGCGAGACAATGGCCAGTGTGATTGTTGCATTCGCCACCTTTTGCGGATAGGGCGTAGTGGTGTTGGTGGACTTGCCGTGTATGCTGCTGCAGTCCTCCTCCTCCACTTCCGGATAGACTTTCGATTGATGTGCGGTGATGCGTGGTGTTATGACCGCCATGGTGCGATCACCTTGCGTCTTCACCGATTCATAGTGTAAACTCTGTGCGGTGCGTTCAACGCGTCGCTCACCAGGCGTATAGTACAATTGTTGTTGGCTGCGATAATGGTATTTGGTACGCTGTTGCTCTGGTTGTTGGTGCTCCGGCACACGTTCCATGGGCGACAAATTGCGTGGTGTTACGCTGCGCGGCAACGGTGTTTTACGTGGCGTCGAAAGTAATTCGTGCAACATTTTTGTAGCCACGGGATTTTTCATGGGCGTACCAGGGTAGGAGGTATTGCCACTGGGTGCGTGTGTCGTTGTCGGCAGTTTCTGTGGTGTTGATGTGCGCATCGTTGTATTTCGCGGTGTTTTCATGGTATTGCTAACAAAGAAGTTCTCGCTGCGATTCAAATCGGGATTGCTCAAGCACGTCTCTTCCTCCTCATCTTCTGCGGCTAGCATGTTTTCCTCCTCCTCTTCGGTTGGTATGACCGCATAGCGATGCGCACGTCCATTATGCATTTGTATGATCTCCTGATTGTCATCGACCAGCTCTTCATTCTCCGCCGTGGGTACCATTTGATAGCGTTGATTGCTGTTCTTATCCACAATCAAAAAGGTTTTACTGCCGAAATCGCTGGAGAAAGCATGCTTAATCTTCGGCGTCAACGCTTGTGGCTGCTTTGCGATCGGATGTGCTGCTCTGCCACGTTCAAAGACCGGCGGTAGACTCGTGAAAGTAGCCTCGGCGGTTTGACCATGGAATGAGTTGGGTTCCTCGTGAAATGAGGCGGGTTCATCGTCACTGTGTAAGCGTCCTTCAGAGCCATAACAATCGAGGTGATCCTGAGATTTTGCGTAGCGACGTAGCGTGGTCAGCGGCGCGGTTGGACCGGGCACAATGGCGTAACGGTTGTTATTACTCTTATTAACAGCCGCAGGCAAATCTTCTAATGGCACGAGCGCGTAACGGCCGGAATTCGAACGCGTTTCGAAATTCGTTGGCTCGGTAACGGCATTCAAGTTGTTTGTACGCGCAGGCGTTGCAGAAGCTTGCCTTTTTGTGAAATGTTGTTGTGGAATATGTTGCTTCGGGCGTTGCTGTAGCTGCTGCTGTTGTTGTAGTTGATATTGGTGCGGTTTCGGTGGACGACTTGAGTGTACTTCAGGTATATTCGTTGTCTTCTGGCGTTTTTGCGTGTTAACCGAACGCGTCGACATGCTTCGCTGAAGGCGTAGGGGACCAACGCGTGCATTTGTCTGCGCCGTATGACCGCCATAAGAAATATTCAAGCTCCGATTGTAGATCGCTTCGACGGGCTGTTGCACCGAATCCAATTCGATGCCGTGTGTAGGGTAAAATTCACTGCCTTGACAAAATGCCGGATTTGTGTAGTTGTGTTGCGACATTTTCGGTTCGGTTATAAGTTCAACGCGTTTAATTTTGTATCTTCTTCAGCAGTTTGAACACAAATTAAAGAAACTTTCTTTTTTTAAACGTTTTTTGCACACTTGAAATAAAGAACTGCTCGCTAGGGATTTAAATATAATTCATATTTATCGTAGAATCATACTAATTCTCACTTTCTTAACACCATCAAGACTTTTCTCTATTTTGAAACTTTTAATAATATTTTTCCGAAATTTTCTTGCTTCCACGCGCGTCGACTTCTTTTGCACAACTGCTGAAGTCTGAAGAATGTCGGCAAAGTCGGAAGACCAACTGCCAAATGTAGAAGCTACGAATTGCAACCCCGCTTGGGTTCTGTTGGACTAGTGGCATTGGTGTGTGTGCGCATGTGTATATGCAACCACTCATGTGTGGCTGAATTGACGACGGCGGCGCACAGCTCCCCCTCTGTAGATCGTGCCACAATACTCAGTGCCGTTGGTGTGGTGGTGTGTGTCCTCAGTGTAATAATAATTGCGCTAAATAACACTGCGAGACCGAGTCGAACCGCGCCGATTATCAAAAGTACATACAAACATTTGTGTACTCGCGCACACCAACAAACTCTTTTGGACAATGCCGTGGCATTTGCTTTGGCGCGCGCATATTCGTCTCAATAGGAAACATCTGCTCCTGCAACGGCTGCTTGCTGCCTGCCAGCAGTTAGTTGACGTGCGCCGCCAGTGGCACCAGCTAGGATCGACTCTTGCTGTCTACCAACACAACTCTGCACACACACTCATACATGCATATGTATGTTTGTATATGTTTACTACAGTGAAATAATTTTCTTAATAAGTTTGTATGTATGCACGTAGTAAATATGTATGTTTTTGCTATTGTGTGTCAATGACTCGTGCGACACACATAATTCCAGAGGGTAGTTTTTATGTACATGCATTTTCTTCTAGCAGTCCCCTCCAGCACTCTTCCACCCCCGGCGCTTGCGTCGCCATGTGTACGCTTTATTTGCGCAAGCGCAGCCGGCGTTTATAAAAAGCATTTTCATTGTCACCGTTAACGTTAATGAAGAATACGCGTATGCTTTCGAAAAACGAGTTGTGCAGTAATTGTTTATAAGGTTAGTTGAAGCCTCCTTCGAGCCGGTTGAAATTTTGAGTTTTTATTTGGAAAGTGCTATTTTTAAGTTCTCTAAAGCGTGGGTCCCATAAATACATACATATGTATCTACATATAAATTTAGGAAAGCCCTGTTCCCGGTCGGTGATAACCGTTACTATATTATCAGATAATTGCAAGAACCAAAATGTTTTGACCTCTCTTTGTAACACTACTAGATATTTTAAGAACGTTGTTCATGTCAAAAATATAACGGGTGTTCCAAGTAGAGGTTATTTTTCAATAGCATTTGTTGACAGATCAGGAGTGAGTCGTGTGAAGCTGTCATGCTATTTTTGTTCAATATGATCTTTTTCCTGTGGGGATATATAAAGTCTTAATCATGCGGATAGTCCCTCTTCGATTCAGACCTTGGAGCAAAACATCACTCGTGTCAAGCGCCAGTTACCAGTCGAACGAGTAATCGGAAATTGGACTCAATGGATGGACCATCTGAGATATACCCGCGGTCAACATTTGAAAGAGATAATTTTAAAAAAATAAATGCCAAAGAATGCTCCTTCGAATGATAATAAATATTTCCCATTAAATAAGAAGGTTCGAAAGAGGTTACTATTGTCATTGATATTCATACTTATATTCAATAGTTTGAGATACACAACCCAAATTAACATTGCCCGCTTAAAGAAATTTCTGATATTGTCGATTTGTAAGGGGATTATGATCTATTATATAGACGTTTTTTAGGCAACACAACGCACCGGCGTCATCAGCTGTCCAAGTGTGATCTCTGTCAGGATCGACCTCTTAACCTAATCTAACCTGTATTGAGCGCGACGCTCTAAACATTAGTCTTGAGAAAGAAGTCAGTCAAGTATTTTAACCAATTGAAATAAACTTTTCATACTTGGACACATTAAAGTAACTCAAAAGTTATTATCAATTTGTAATGACTTAACATGGTACAGGTATATGTATATATACGTACTACAAGGTTTGACAATTAAGTAATGAGACTGATTTTATTGCCGCGCTTGTGGTAAACCTGTGACCTTGAAATTCCCTTCTTCTTTATCCGACATCTCTCCATTGATATATGTACCATCGCTCTAGCTTGTTTAGTTCGCCTGCTGCGTCAAGTTGAGAATTCGTTCCACCGGGGAAAACTGTGAATCAAGTCTACTATTGCCAAGTACTTGAAAGATTGCAAAAACGAGTCAACAGGGTGCGCCCAGACATCGCTCGTAACTGGATCCTTTATGACGACAACGCGTCGTGCCAACAGCCGCCTTATTCGCCCGACATGTCACCCCGTGACTTTTTTGTGTCCTAAAACAAAATCGCTGGTCAAAGGAACCCATTTTGAGTCGATTACGGACATCCAAGCGGCCGTGACGAGGGTACTCGCGGACATCCCAAACGAAGCGTTCCAGAAATGTTACGAAGCATGGAAAATGCACTGGAATCGCTGTATAGCTGCCCAAGGGGACTACTTTGAAGAGGATGGCAGAGTTGTAGAATAATTTTCAAATATACGGTTTTTATAGAATCAGTCTCATTACTTAATTGTCATACCTCGTATACATATGTATATATGTATGTATAATTACGAGTATATACTCATCAAAATTAATAAGCCAAACCATATAAAAACAGGAAAAATCATTAACCTCGGCTGTTCGAAAACTATAATACCCTTCACAAATGGAAAAAAGTTTTTCTAACAAGAACTTGGTTTTATTAGGTTAGTTTGTATGACAGCTATATATATAATTAGTGGTTCGATATCGACAGTTCTGGCAAATGATACACCGAGTGGCTAAATCGACTCAGCTCGACACGCTGAACATTTATGTAAGTACATCTGTATGTACATATGTATGTATATAACTTATAGGGCCTCCGAAGTTTACTTTTGAGTTTTACAAAACCTGTGGCAAATTTAATATACCTTATTCAGGGTATAATAATAGTACACACATATACATACATGCATATAGTACATACATACATAAGTACTATCTTGAAACAATACACTTCGCAGCTAATATTTGCTACAAATTCCGCTCCTTACAAAAAAAAAAAAATTCGACCG
>NW_026038312.1:0-28155 GCF_023373825.1 Bactrocera dorsalis
TTACGCAGCTTGGTATAGATTGTTTAGTGCATATATAATACAAAATCGATTCTACGCCTTAACATAAGATTGTGAAATTTTTCCAAATACACTGTTGTTATGGCTATATGACAACTCCAATAACCTCAAAACAGCTAATTAGCATAAATATGTATAGTTCATATTTTTCTGCAACTTGGTATCGGTTACTTAGTGCATATATAATACAAAATCGATTCTACGCCTTAACATAAGATTGTGAAATTTTTCCAAATACACTGTCTTTATGGCTATATGACAACTCCAATAACCTCAAAACGGTTAATTAGCATAAATATGTATAGTTCATATTTTTACGCAACTTGGTATCGGCTACTTAGTGCATATGTAATACAAAATCGATTCTACACCTTAATATAAGATTGTGAAATTTTTCCAAATACACTGTCGTTACGGCTATATGACAACTCCAATAACCTCAAAACAGCTAATTAGTATAAATTTGTAAAGTTCATATTTTTCTGCAACTTGGTATCGATTTCTTAGTGCATATGTACTACAAAATCGATTCTACACCTTAATATAAGATTGTGAAATTTTTCCAAATTTACTGTCGTTATGGCTATATGACAACTCCAATAACCTCAAAACGGTTAATTAGCATAAATATGTATAGTTCGTATTTTTACGCAGCTTGGTATCGGATACTTAGTGCATATGTACTAAAAAATGTATTCTACACCTTAATATAAGATTGTGAAATTTTTCCAAATACATTGTCGTTATGGCTATATGACAACTCCAATAACCTCAAAACAGCTAATTAGTATAAATTTGTAAAGTTCATATTTTTACGCAACTTGGTATCGACAACTTAGTGCATATGTAATACAAAATCGATTCTACACCTTAATATAAGATTGTGAAATTTTTCCAAATACACTGTCGTTACGGCTATATGACAACTCCAATAACCTCAAAACGGTTAATTAGCATAAATATATATAGTTCATATTTTTACACAACTTGGTATTGGTTACTTAGTGCATATATAATACAAAATCGATTCTACGCCTTAATATAAGATTGCGAAATTTTTCCAAATACACTATAGTTACGGCTATATGACATCTCCAATAACCTCAAAACAGTTAATTAGCATAAATATGTATAGTTCGTATTTTTACGCAGCTTGGTGTAGATTGCTTAGTGCATATATAATACAAAATCGATTCTACGCCTTAACATAAGATTGTGAAATTTTTTCCAAATACACTGTCATTATGGCTACATGACAACTCCAATAACCTCAAAACGGTTAATTAGCATAAATATGTATAGTTCATATTTTTACGCAACTCGGTATCGGCTACTTTGGGGTCAATGCCCGTTTCACTTACCACTGGTGTACGTTGTATGTTTGAAAAATGAAAAAGGGAAAACTTTCGGGATGCACCACTTGTATATTTGACAACTGCTTTTATATGTTGCTTTTAATATGCACTTAGTGTGCGAATACCTTTTTACAATTTCCAATTCAATTCACTGAGTATACTTTTGTATAATGTTAAATTAGATGCACTTAGTGTGCGAATACTTTTTCTACAATTTTCAATTAAATTCACTGAGTATACTTGTGTACAATGTTAAATTAGATGCACTTAGGGTGCGAATACTTTTTTACAATTTTCAATTAAATTCACTGAGTATACTTGTGTACAATGTTAAATTAGATGCACTTAGTGTGCGAATACTTTTTCACAATTTTCAATTAATATATGTATGTAATTTCACTTCGCGAGCAAACTTAAACCTCGGGCGATGGGGCGCTGCGTGGCGGTGGCGAGAAAACGTAGTTAATTCACAGGCGGTAGAATCGGAACTGATTGCTGAATAGCCTGACCCTTTTTATGTGGAGTGGTGTGGTGTGTGTTTGAGTGTGTGGATCCTCTTGCGTGTGGGTGGTGTTGATGTGGAGTGTGGTGACGTCGAGGTGAGTGTGGTGAGTGTGCGTGTTAGAGATGAGTGTAGGTGTGGTGTGGGGCAGGCGACTAAGGCTCATTTAGCCATCCCGGCCCCCCTAGGCGAATATTTCAGCCTAGAATCCTCTGAAGCTGCTGCAGAGTGCCTACGATGTCTGGCCTGAGGTGCGGCGCGGACGCGGTCGTTGTTGCTGGCGTCGTGTGGACGCCCCACTATGTGGACGCCGGGCACGGGATGATGATGGCCCTATGGTTCGACGGGGCCGTGCATCCCGGCTTAATGGCGGCCGTTGTACTGCGCCGCGGTTGCGGCCGGCAGGAGGTTGGCTGGTGCCATTCCGAGGTGTACGGTGCAACATAGTGTGATGCGGGCGCATACACATTTGGCACAGATTGCCCGACGTACACTCGTGAGTTTGGTGGACCGGCGTCAGGCAATTCAGACAATGGCTGTGCGCCTGCACGACCAACTGGCGTTGTTGAGGCGGTAACCCCTTAAAGATGACGCATTGTGGCAGCCGGTGGGGTTGACGGCATAGGGGACATCTACGGCGTTGTGGGTCGACGACAAGCGCGGGTGTTGGCGGCAATGCTACCCTTCCATTCCGAGGCGCCGTTGGTGTGGTTGTTCGGGGCGCTGCAACTGGGGCAGCCGCAACTGGGGCAGCCGCTTGGCGTGGCACATTGACAGCCGAACGAGTGGTTGGTGTCGGGGCTGCTGGCATGTCTACATCCATATTGACCTGTTTGAAAGAGGGTTATTTCAATTAGGATTTGGTTGCATATAGGACATATGAGCATGGCTGCCACGTTATGCGGCATGAGTGAGTCGTTAGATTAATCGACTACATGTGTGTGGTATTTTAAATATATATATGTATACGTATTTATATAAATTTTTATTTTATTTGTTTTTCTATTCGGTTTATTTAAGCGGTTTATCGGTTTTTGTTTCGCGGTTATCGGCGATCGGTAAGAAGCATAGTTTGACGAGCGGTCTTGTTAGCTTTCCGGATTGCGTACGGAGATCGACTACGCGAATATGACGGTCGGAGCCTGGATAAAGCTTCTCTATGCGGCCCAGCCGCCATTCGGTAGGTGGCAGGCAATCGTCGTGAATCAGGACACAATCTCCAACTTTTGGCGCATTTTCTGTATTTTTCCACCGGTACCTCTTGTGGAGGCCCTTTATATAGTCTTCTTTCCATCGGCTACTGAAATTATGATGGAAAATTTTAATTCTTTCCCATCTATTTAATAAAGAAAGCGACTCCACGCCTGGCTCAGGTGTGGCCAGAATGGGTGCTCCTTTTAGGAAATGCCCTGGAGTTAGGGCTGTAAAGTCGGAGGGATCTTGCGATAGTGCTGTGAGCGGCCGTGAGTTGAGAACGGCTTCTATTTTAGTTAATAATGTCGTGAATTCTTCATAATTAAATTTATAGCTGCCTGCTAGTTTCTTGAAATGGGATTTGAAGCTCTTTACAGCTGATTCCCATAAACCACCCATATGAGGAGCGCTTGGAGGTATAAATTGCCAATTGATACCTTGAGGGGCGTACTTTTGTACGATATCCGGAGACATTTGTTTTAAGAAAGCCACAAACTGTTTTTCTGTGGCTCGTTGGGCTCCTATGAATGTTTTTCCATTATCGCTCATGATTTTGGATGGGAAGCCACGTCGAGCGACGAAGCGAGCAAATGCCGCGAGAAAAGCCTCCGTCGTCAGATTAGTACACAGCTCAAGGTGTACTGCCTTTGTCGTGAAACATACAAAGACAGCCACATAGCTTTTCATGAGAGTGGGAGATCTTAGCATAGACGCCTTTATTTGAAAAGGCCCAGCAAAATCGACACCTGTGGTCGTGAAAGGCAGAGCGAAATTGCAGCGTTCAGGTGGAAGTGCTGCCATAATCTGCGTTCGCATTTTTTGCTTGTGCATAGTGCAGGTTTTGCACATGAAAATGCATTTTTTGATCTGGGGCTTAAGACGGGGAATATAATACTCTTGGCGTACCATATGTTGCATGAGGCGCTGTTCGGCGTGCAACATTAATATATGGATGTAATTCAGGAGTAAGGTGGCAAAAGAAGACTTCTCAGGTATTATGATGGGGTGGCGTTGGTTGTAAGTCAGGCTTGAATTAGTGAGCCGACCATTGGCACGAAGCAGACCTTTCGTGTCTAAAAATGGATTTAGTACTAAGAGTGAGCTCTTTTTGTCAATTGGCTTCGATTCTCTTAGTAACGATATGTCGCGACTGAAATAGCGCGTTTGGGCTGAGGCGATAAGCGCGACCTTTGCTTTTTGTAAGTCCTGGTGCGTCAATGTATCGCAATGGGTGTAAGCTACGCCTTTAACTTTAAGTTTAAGCTGCTCAATGAATTTGAGCATACATGCGACTACTCTGAGGGCTCGGGGGAACGATGAAAATCGTTCAAGGATTTCATTATCATCCCCTATTGTATGATAGGTGTCGATTTTTCGACTTTCTGGGGCGATTATGTTGCGCATTGTCGATTGTGGCCAAGAATCTGTGGATTCGGTTAACCATCGGGGGCCATTCCACCAAAGCGTGGAGGTGGCAAGATCCAGGGGTTTGCACCCTCTTGTACCTAGATCAGCAGGATTGTCGGCACTGGCTACGTGTCGCCATGTGGCTGCTCCTACTAGGTCAAGTATTTGAGAGGTTCGATTAGAAATATATGTTTTCCACGAGTGTGGTGGCTTTTCTAACCAGGCTAGAACGATTTCGGAGTCGGACCATAGAAATAATTTGCATTTGGTCATGTTCATGTGGGTCTGCACTGTGGAGACCAGCTTTGCTAGTAGCAGAGCGCCACAGAGTTCAAGTCGTGGTAGACTTATCGTTTTTAAAGGTGCTACTTTTGCTTTTGCAGCTAGTAGGTGGCTTGTGGTTGCGGTGTCGCTTTGTGTGCGCACATAGATCGTGGCACAATATGCCTTTTCAGAGGCATCGCAGAAGCCGTGTAGTTCCACTTTGTACTCGGGGGAATAGTTTACCCACCGTGGAATTTGTATCTGCGAGATGTCTTTTAGATTATTAGCAAACTGGGACCACTTTTCTAAGCGAAGAGGTTTCACTTGTTCGTCCCAGTCTGTTCCGTCTAGCCATAATTCTTGAATCAGGATTTTCGCTTGTATCATTATTGGCGCAAGCCATCCTGCGGGGTCAAAAAGTTTTGCCATTGAGGATAAAATTTGCCTCTTTGTTATGGCGGATAATGCGGTTATGGACTCTGTCGTGTAAGAGAACTGGTCCGATATCGCATTCCATTGGATTTTTGTTATACTTTCCTTTTCAAATATAAGGAAATTAGTATCCAATTTGTTATCGTTTGGTATATTTTTTAATATACTTGGGTGATTAGCTGTGATCTTTTTTAGAGGAAACCCTGCGGTGTTGAGGGCCTTTATCACTTGTGATAGGGACTCGTATGCTTGTGAGAGGCTGTGGCTCCCAGACAGGATGTCGTCTACATACGTATGTGTTTTTAAGACTTGTGTTGCCAGAGGAAACTCTGACTTTGTGTCTTCTGCCAGTTCGTGGAGTGTACGAATGGCGAGGTATGGGGCACAGTTTACGCCAAAGGTAACTGTTTTTAATTTAAAGTCGCATAATGGACTATTGGGAGATTTTCGGAAAATAATTCGTTGAAAATCTTGATCGTCTTTATGTACGACTATTTGTCGATACATTTTTTCAACATCCCCATTGAAAACGTATTTGTATATACGCCAATTTAGTGTGAGGAGCATTAAATCTGGTTGGAGTGTGGGGCCCGTGAATAGAATATCATTGAGCGAATTCCCCGAGCTAGTGCATCTGGAGGCATTAAAAACAACTCTAACTTTTGTTGTTTTTTTGTCAGGCTTTACTACTGCATGGTGTGGCAAGTAGAATGAATGATATTTGCCTTTTATGATTTTTTCGCATGGGCTTACTTCCTCCATGTGATCTAACTGGAGGTATTCTTCTAAGACACCATCATAATGTTGTTTGAGCTCACCTTTTCTAAGTAGGTTTTTTCCATACTTAGAAACTGCTGTATTGCAGAGGTGCGAGAGTGACCTATGGCGAGTGTATCTGGAAATTGTTGTTTAAATGGTAGTCGTACGACATACCGACCATTTCCTGATCTAGTAGTTGTGGCTTTGTAAACGTCTTCACAATACTGATCTTCTGGCGTTGTAATTGTAATGGAGGGGAGTTCTTCTAACTCCCAAAATTTCCTTAATTGTGAATTAAGGAATTCATTGGATATCTCTTCCACTTGAGTTGTCATGGTGGTAACTGGTTCTGTTACTAGTCCACTTAGTATCCAACCGAATATGGTATTTTGAGCTAGAAGGGTGTTTGAAATTTTCTCAATACCTTCGAGTATTATCTGCGGTATGAGATCGCTGCCTAATAGAAGGTCTATTTGAGCGGGGGTGTTGCAGTTGGGATCTGCTAACTTAAGGTGTGAAACCTTTTCCCAATGCTTGCTATTTATATGATAGCTTGGTAACATATTAGTTAATTGCGGTAAGACTATAGCTTCTGCTTGTATTCTTATATCCGCTTGGGGGGAAAATAGGGTAATGGGGCAGATTTTATTAGAGTTTTGAACTACTCTTCCGCCCATTCCCGTAATTTCATAGTTGGCTTGCCTTGTTGGCAGATTTAGCCTATTTTGTGCCCTAGACGCTATGAAAGATCGTTGTGATCCTTGGTCTATTAGGGCTCTCAATTTGAAAAGTTCTCCTCGGTGTTCGATGGAGATAACTGCTGTGGGTAGTAATACCCTACTTTGATTCTCGCTGTGAAGCGTTTGTGTTTTTAAAGCCTTTGAGCAGCATGGTGTCTCTTGGCAAATTTCGGGATTTTGGGTTTCGGGAGTTGCGGTTGCAACTAAACCCGTGGCTCTTTTGGAGAGAGCGCTACTTTGGGGTGTGCTAGGAAAGTTGTTGAAATGCAACATTGAATGATGCCTCTTGTGGCAATATACGCAATTGAATTTGCTTTCGCAATTATTGAGATTATGTGAGTGGGACAAGCAGTTTGTACAGAGTCTTTTTGCTCTGACAAAGTTGTTCCTTTCATTGATATTAAGTTTTTTAAACTTTTCGCAAGCTTTCAGCTTGTGCCCTCCTTTACACAGTTCGCAGGACGCTTGTTTATATTGTTCGGATGTGAACGTTTGATTTTTAAAGAAGCTTCTATTTAAATTGTGGTTGTTACTAGCTTGGGGTCTAATAAAACTTCGATTTAGGTCTTGTTGAACGTTTTTAGTTCTGACCATTTTTTTATCTACCCTTTCCGCAATTTCATATTGGGCAGTTAAGAAATCTTTCATTTGTTGCCACGTTGGGCATTTTCTTCGTGATGAGAGCGATTGCTCCCACAGAAGCAAAGATTTTTCGGGTAATGCCGCGGAGCATATATTTACTAGTATGGGGTCCCAATTGTGTGTGGGAATATTCTGTGTCGCTAGAACCGACAAGCAATTTGAAACAGTGGATTGAAGTTTTATAAATTCTTCACTTGTTTCTTTCTGAATTTTTGGTAAATTCATTAATATTGTGACTTGTTTGTCGACTAATATTCTTTCGTTTTCGTAACGAGCTTTTAGAGCTTCCCAAGAATAATTGAAATTTTCGTCATTAAGAGCGAACTGTTTGACTATTACGCCTGCTTGACCTTTTGTTTTGTATCGGAGGTGATACAATTTTTGCGCTTGTGATAATTTAGGATGGTTTACGTACACGGCCGTAAACATGTCCCGGAAGGACGGCCATTGTTCATAACCTCCGTGAAATATTTCTGTATCACAAGCTGGCACTTTAAGGTGAATGCCGGAACTCGCCTCTTGGCTTTGAATTGGAGGCAGCTCTACTCTCGGTTGTGGAGTAGGTGCAATTGCTTTTATTAATCTCAATTGATCGGAGATCATAGCTCTCGTTTCCTCGTACTGGTCTAAGCAGTTTTCGTATTTGGAGCAAGCCGATGATTTAAAATTTTCCGGAAGATCTGATTCGTCAGATTCTAGAATTGCGTCATACGCAGCTTGGAGACGTGTCCAGAAATTGCCTAGATTTTCTTTTTTGATTTCTAGTACCGATTCAGAATTGTTCTGAATCGGTGAAGATGAAAATCGAGTGCAGTATCGAATTAAACTGTCACTCTCAGCAATAAACTTAGTATATGAAATGTCCTTAATTTTTTTTTGCTTTGTAGCACCTTGCTTTGAGCGTGTAGCTTCAGCAGGTGTACCTGGGCTCTTTTCCTCAGAAATCATTTTTTGTACTTTTAGATATTGAATCGATTTAGATTCCTTAGAATCTCCGTTCATTTAGATAATAGGTAAAAATTTAAAATATGAGACAGAAAAACTTCTCTCAGTGTATTTATGGCGGTAATAAATACGTTTGAATCTTTAAGATACGCGGTTTGTATGGTTGTTGTATACACAAGTATCTAATAACGAACGCGTATTTTGTTTTCTTTATTATGATCTTATAGTTTTGTTGTTATTTCGTTTTTCTTATTATACTTAATGTTGTATTTTTGTTGTATCCGCAAGGTAGGAACCAACGAACGAGTGTTTCGTTTTCCTTATTCCTAATAGTTGCTATTACTTTGTTTTGTTTTCTTTTTGTTTTGTTTATTTCTTCGTCCTCCTAATAGTTGTGCTATTAGTCTGTTCTTGTTTTCTTTCTACTTTCTTTATTGTTTCGCACTCGTTACGGGCGATAATAAGGAACGAGAAAAGAGGTTAATGACCTTTGTATGTAAAGGGTGATTTTTTTAAAGCTTGATAAATTTTTTTAAAAAAAAAACGCATAAAATTTGCAAAATCTCATCGGTTCTTTATTTGAAACGTTAGATTGGTTCATGACATTTACTTTTTGAAGATAATTTCATTTAAATGTTGACCGCGGCTGCGTCTTAGGTGGTCCATTCGGAAAGTCCAATTTTGGGCAACTTTTTCGAGCATTTCGGCCGGAATAGCCCGAATTTCTTCGGAAATGTTGTCTTCCAAAGCTGGAATAGTTGCTGGCTTATTTCTGTAGACTTTAGACTTGACGTAGCCCCACAAAAAATAGTCTAAAGGCGTTAAATCGCATGATCTTGGTGGCCAACTTACGGGTCCATTTCTTGAGATGAATTGTTGTCCGAAGTTTTCCCTCAAAATGGCCATAGAATCGCGAGCTGTGTGGCATGTAGCGCCATCTTGTTGAAACCACATGTCAACCAAGTTCAGTTCTTCCATTTTTGGCAACAAAAAGTTTGTTAGCATCGAACGATAGCGATCGCCATTCACCGTAACGTTGCGTCCAACAGCATCTTTGAAAAAATACGGTCCAATGATTCCACCAGCGTACAAACCACACCAAACAGTGCATTTTTCGGGATGCATGGGCAGTTCTTGAACGGCTTCTGGTTGCTCTTCACCCCAAATGCGGCAATTTTGCTTATTTACGTAGCCATTCAACCAGAAATGAGCCTCATCGCTGAACAAAATTTGTCGCGAAACACATTTCGAACCGAACACTGATTTTGGTAATAAAATTCAATGATTTGCAAGCGTTGCTCGTTAGTAAGTCTATTCATGATGAAATGTCAAAGCATACTGAGCATCTTTCTCTTTGACACCATGTCTGAAATCCCACGTGATCTGTCAAATACTAATGCATGAAAATCCTAACCTCAAAAAAATCACCCGTTATATAAAAAGTTTTTTTTTTGTCGTTTGCAATCCTGCCTGCTTGTATATTAACAAGAACAAGGGGTATTGCTGAAATATGCCGATTTGGCCTTTGAATATAAAATATATAACTAGATGTTAACATGTTGGTTTTTTGTTTATTTTATTTTGTACGTATATATTTTAATTTTAATTTTAATTTGTTTTTTTTTTTTTAACTAATAGAATGGATTGTTTCCTTAGTAAACGGTTGCATTTACCGCACCGAAATTTTTAAATTGTAATTTTAAATTGAATATAATTGTGTACACTATGTACATTATATGTATGTACATACATACAGGCAAGTTGTATGCCGTGTGTATGTGTGTATATTATTGCCGTACGAATAACGCGGGATGAGAAAATAGCAAAGTGCAGGTATGCTCTTTAGCACAAATGCAAATTTGTGGAAGTTATAAATATTTTACTGATACATACATATGTGTGTATGCTAATTTATTTTGTTGTCAATTTTGGTAATATATGTACTGTATATGTATATACGTTGTGAATATTGTGCATATATGTATGGTTGATATTGTTCCTTTTATTTTAATTTTCGGAATTGCCTTAGCTTACTTAGCGCAATCCTGCTTATACTGTTTTGAGTCTAAGGGGTATTGCCGGAAAATGTTGTCAAGTGAATACTTGAAAATGTTTTTTTTTTTTATAAACTTTGTGTGCTTGGGAACACAAGTGTAAGCATAACTAGGCTTTTAACAGATATGTATATGCCAGTATACATATAATTATATATTATACTATATACTGTTCATATATATATTTGGATGTACATACATATGTAATGTACCAAACTGTTTTCGGTTTCCCGGAAAGCAACCGTAAGTTCAAACAGTTTGGTAGCAACCGTTTTATTAAAGTATACAGTTTTTAGAAAGTTGAACTGTAACTTTCAACATACATATATGCCAATATATAAAAATTTTATGTGAATAAATGGAGTCGATACACTCACTTTGGGCCGCTTCAAGGGTATTTGAGGGCTTTAGTATGCGGTATTTGAGGGTTTTGGAGTGTTTGCATTTGTCGCTGTCCCAGTTGTATCCTATTTGTTTCCTGTTGCTGCTGATGTTGATGTTGTTAGGGTTGTTCGCGGTATCCCTTTCCTCTTTGCTCTTCCGGTGGTTGTTTGGTATGTACAGATGTATTAATTTTATTATTTATTATTTTTGTTTGAAATTTATCACACTTTGAGTTTATTGTTTTTTCTTTTTTGTTTGGTTGTAAACTTCGCGCCCGTTTAGAATTAAATTAATTTACGCGCCCGGCTTTTTTTTTTTTTTTTTGTTTAGTTGTTCAGCACAATATTGTATGTACGTATATTAATATGTATTTATATGTCACAAAAAAATTTTAAAATTTTTCGTATTAGCACAACTCTTTTTTTTTTTTTGATTTTGATTAAAAAATTTTGATTTTGATGTAACGGTAGGAAACCGTTTTGTGTTTTCCGTTTTCAACTTGTTTTTTTTTTTTTTTTTTCAATAGTGCCGTTCTTTGCGGCTCGAAGGACCATATGTTGGGGTCAATGCCCGTTTCACTTACCACTGGTGTACGTTGTATGTTTGAAAAATAAAAAAGGGAAAACTTTCGGGATGCACCACTTGTATATTTGACAACTGCTTTTATATGTTGCTTTTAAAATGCACTTAGTGTGCGAATACCTTTTTACAATTTCCAATTCAATTCACTGAGTATACTTTTGTATAATGTTAAATTAGATGCACTTAGTGTGCGAATACTTTTTCTACAATTTTCAATTAAATTCACTGAGTATACTTGTGTACAATGTTAAATTAGATGCACTTAGGGTGCGAATACTTTTTTACAATTTTCAATTAAATTCACTGAGTATACTTGTGTACAATGTTAAATTAGATGCACTTAGTGTGCGAATACTTTTTCACAATTTTCAATTAATATATGTATGCAATTTCACTTCGCGAGCAAACTTAAACCTCGGGCGATGGGGCGCTGCGTGGCGGTGGCGAGAAAACGTAGTTAATTCACAGGCGGTAGAATCGGAACTGATTGCTGAATAGCCTGACCCTTTTTATGTGGAGTGGTGTGGTGTGTGTTTGAGTGTGTGGATCCTCTTGCGTGTGGGTGGTGTTGATGTGGAGTGTGGTGACGTCGAGGTGAGTGTGGTGAGTGTGCGTGTTAGAGATGAGTGTAGGTGTGGTGTGGGGCAGGCGACTAAGGCTCATTTAGCCAGTGCATATGTAATATAAAATCGATTCTACACCTTAATATAAGATTGTGAAATTTTTTCAAATACACTGTCGTTACGGCTATATGACAACTCCAATAACCTCAAAACAGCTAATTAGTAAAAATTTGTAAAGTTCATATTATTCTGCAACTTGGTATCGATTTCTTAGTGCATATGTACTAAAAAATCGATTCTACACCTTAATATAAGATTGTGAAATTTTTCCAAATGCACTGTCGTTATGGCTATATGACAACTCCAATAACCTCAAAACGGTTAATTAGCATAAATATATATAGTTCATATTTTTACGCAACTTGGTATCGGTAACATAGTGCATATGTACTAAAAAATCGATTCCACACTTTAATATAAGATTGTGAAATTTTTCCAAATACACTGTCGTTACGGCTATATGACAACTCCAATAACCTCAAAACGGCTAATAAGCATAGATATGTATAGTTCATATTTTTACGCAACTTGGTATAAATTGCTTAGTGCATCTGTACTAAAAAATCGATTCTACACCTTAATATAAGAATGTGAAATTTTTCCAAATTTACTGTCGTTATGGCTATATGACATATCCAATAACCTCAAAACGGCTAATAAGCATAGATATGTATAGTTCATATTTTTACGCAACTTGGTATAGATTGCTTAGTGCATCTGTACTAAAAAATCGATTCTACACCTTAATATAAGATTGCGAAATTTTTCCTAATGCACTGTCGTTATGGCTATATGACATCTCCAATAACCTCAAAACACCTAATTAGCATAAATATGTATAGTTCATATTTTTACGCAACTTGGTATCGAGTGCTTAGTGCATCTGTACTAAAAAATCGATTCTACACCTTAATATAAGATTGTGTAATTTTTCCAAATACACTGTCGTTATGGCTATATGGGAACTCCAATAACCGCAAAACAGATTGTGAAATTTTTCCAAACACACTGTCGTTACGGCTATATGATAACTCCAAAAACCTTAAAACGGCTAATTAGCATATATATGTAAAGCTCATATTTTTACGCAACTTGGTATCGAGTGCTCAGTGCATATGTACTAAAAAATCGATTCCACACCTTAATATAACATTGTGAAATTTTTCCAAACGCACTGTCGTTATGGCTATATGACAACTCCAATAACCTCAAAACGGTTAATTAGCATAAATATGTATAGTTCATATTTTTACGCAACTTGGTATCGACTACTTAGTGCATATGTAATACAAAATCGATTCTACACCTTAATATAAGATTGTGAAATTTTTCCAAATACACTGTCGTTATGGCTATATGACATATCCAATAACCTCAAAACGGCTAATAAGCATAAATATGTATAGTTCATATTTTTACGCAACTTGGTATCGAGTGCTTAGTGCATATGTACTAAAAAATCGATTCCACACCTTAATATAAGATTGTGAAATTTTTCCAAACGCACTGTCGTTATGGCTATATGATAACTCCAAAAACCTTAAAACGGCTAATTAGCATATATATGTATAGTTCATATTTTTACGCAACTTGGTATAGATTTCTTAGTACATATGTACTAAAAAATGGATTCTACACCTTAATATAAGATTGTGAAATTTTTCCAAATGCACTGTCGTTATGGCTATATGACAACTCCAATAACCTCAAAACGGTTAATAAGCATAAATATGAATAGTTCATATTTTTACGCAACTTGGTATAGATTGCTTGGTGCATATGTACTAAAAAATCGATTCTACACCTTAATATAAGATTGTGTAATTTTTCCAAATACACTGTCGTTATGGCTATATGGGAACTCCAATAACCACAAAACAGATTGTGAAATTTTTCCAAATACACTGTCGTTACGGCTATATGATAACTCCAAAAACCTTAAAACGGCTAATTAGCATATATATGTATAGTTCATATTTTTACGCAACTTGGTATAGATTTCTTAGTGCATATGTACTAAAAAATGGATTCTACACCTTAATATAAGATTGTGAAATTTTTCCAAATGCACTGTCGTTATGGCTATATGACAACTCCAATAACCTCAAAACGGTTAATTAGCATAAATATATATAGTTCATATTTTTACGCAACTTGGAATCGGCTACTTAGTGCATATGTACTAAAAAATCGATTCCACACTTTAATATAAGATTGTGAAATTTTTCCAAATACACTGTCGTTACGGCTATATGACAACTCCAATAACCTCAAAACGGCTAATAAGCATAAATATGTATAGTTCATATTTTTACGCAACTTGGTATAGATTGCTTAGTGCATCTGTACTAAAAAATCGATTCTACACCTTAATATAAGATTGTGAAATTTTTCCAAATTTACTGTCGTTATGGCTATATGACATATCCAATAACCTCAAAACGGCTAATAAGCATAAATATGTATAGTTCATATTTTTAGGCAACTTAGTATCGAGTGCTTAGTGCATATGTACTAAAAAATCGATTCCACACCTTAATATAACATTGTGAAATTTTTCCAAACGCACTGTCGTTATGGCTATATGACAACTCCCATAACCTCAAAACGGTTAATTAGCATAAATATGTATAGTTAATATTTTTACGCAACTTGGTATCGACTACTTAGTGCATATGTAATACAAAATCGATTCTACACCTTAATATAAGATTGTGAAATTTTTCCAAATACACTGTCGTTATGGCTATATGACAACTCCAATAACCTCAAAACGGCTAATTAGCATAAATATGTATAGTTTATATTTTTACGCAACTTGGTATAGATTGCTTGGTGCATATGTACTAAAAAATCGATTCTACACCTTAATATAAGATTGTGAAATTTTTTCAAACGCACTGTCGTTATGGCTATATGACAACTCTAATAACCTCAAAACAGCTAATTAGCATAAATATGTAAAGTTCATATTTTTACGCAACTTGGTATCGATTGCTAAGTGCATATGTACTAAAAAATCGATTCTACGCCTTAATATAAGATTGTGAAATTTTTCCAAATACACTGTCGTTATGGCTATATGACAACTCCAATAACCTCAAAACGGTTAATTAGCATAAATATGTATAGTTCATATTTTTACGCAACTTGGTATAGATTGCTTGGTGCATATGTACTAAAAAATCGATTCTACACCTTAATATAAGATTGTGTAATTTTTCCAAATACACTGTCGTTATGGCTATATGGGAACTTCAATAACCACAAAACAGCTAATTAGTATAAATTTGTAAAGTTCATATTTTTACGCAACTTGGTATCGATTGCTAAGTGCATATGTACTAAAAAATCGATTCTACGCCTTAATATAAGATTGTGAAATTTATCCAAATGAACTGTCGTTACGGCTATATGACATCTCCAATAACCTCAAAACAGCTAATTAGCATAAATATTTATAGTTCATATTTTTACGCAACTTGGTATAGATTGCTTAGTGCATCTGTACTAAAAAATCGATTCTACACCTTAATATAAGATTGTGAAATTTTTCCAAATACACTGTCGTTATGGCTATATGGGAACTCCAATAACCTCAAAACAGCTAATTAGTATAAATTTGTAAAGTTCATATTTTTACGCAACTTGGTATCGGTTACTTAGTGCATATGTACTAAAAAATCGATTCTACACCTTAATATAAGATTGTGAAATTTTTCCAAATACACTGTCGTTATGGCTATATGACAACTCCAATAACCTCAAAACGGTTAATTAGCATAAATATGTATAGTTCATATTTTTACGCAACTTGGTATAGATTGCTTAGTGCATATGTACTTAAAAACTCGATTCTACACCTTAATATAAGATTGTAAAATTTTTCCAAACGCACTGTCGTTATGGCTATATGACAACTCCAATAACCTCAAAACAGCTAATTACTATAAATATGTAAAGTTCATATTTTTACGCAACTTGGTATCGATTGCTTAATGTATATGTACTAAAAAATCGATTCTACACCTCAATATAAGATTGTGAAATTTTTCCAAATACACTGTCGTTATGGCTATATGACAACTCCAATAACCTCAAAACGGTTAATTAGCATAAATATGTATAGTTCATATTTTTACGCAACTTGGTATCGAGTGCTTAGTGCATACGTACTAAAAAATCGATTCTATAACTTAATATAAGATTGTGAAATTTTTCCAAATACACTGTCATTATGGTTATGTGGCAACTCCAATAACTTCAGAACGGTTAATTAGCATAAATATGTATAGTTCATATTTTTACGCAGCTTGGTATAGATTTCTTAGTGCATATGTACTTAAAAACTCGATTCTACACCTTAATATAAGATTGTGAAATTTTTCCAAACGCACTGTCGTTATGGCTATATGACAACTCCAATAACCTCAAAACAGATAATTAGCATAAATATGTATAGTTCATATTTTTACGCAACTTGGTATCGATTTCTTAGTGCATATGTACTAAAAAATCGATTCTACACCTTAATATAAGATTGTGAAATTTTTCCAAATACACTGTCGTTATGGCTATATGACAACTCCAATAACCTCAAAACGGTTAATTAGCATAATTATATATAGTTCATATTTTTACGTAGCTTGGTATCGATTACTTAGTGCATATGTACTAAAAAATCGATTCTACACCTTAATATAAGATTGTGAAATTTTTCCAAATACACTGTCGTTATGGCTATATGACAACTCCAATAACCTCAAAACGGTTAATTAGCATAAATATGTATAGTTCATATTTTTACGCAACTTGGGATCGGTTACTTAGTGCATACGTACTAAAAAATCGATTCTACGCCTTAATATAAGATTGTGAAATTTTTCCAAATACACTGTCGTTACGGCTATATGACAACTCCAATAACCTCAAAACGGTTAATTAGCATAAATATGTATAGTTCATATTTTTACGCAGCTTGGTATCGGTTACTTAGTGCATATGTACTAAAAAATCGATTCTACACCTTAATATAAGATTGTGAAATTTTTCCAAATACACTGTCGTTACGGCTATATGATAACTCCAATAACCTTAAAACTGCTAATTAGCATATATATGTACAGTTCATATTTTAACGCAACTTGGTATCGAGTGCTTAATGTATATGTACTAAAAAACAGATTCTACACCTTAATATAAGATTGTGAAATTTTTCCAAATACACTGTCGTTATGGCTATATGACAACTCCAATAACCTCAAAACGGTTAATTATCATAAATATGTATAGTTCATATTTTTACGCAACTTGGTATCGAGTGCTTAATGTATATGTACTAAAAAATAGATTCTACACCTTAATATAAGATTGTGAAATTTTTCCAAATACACTGTCGTTACGGCTATATGATAACTCCAATAACCTTAAAACGGTTAATTAGCATAAATATGTATAGTTCATATTTTTACGCATCTTGGTATAGATTGCTTAGTGCATCTGTACTAAAAAATCGATTCTACACCTTAATATAAGATTGTGTAATTTTTCCAAATACACTGTCGTTACGGCTATATGACATCTCCAAAAACCTCAAAACAGCTAATTAGCATAAATATGTATAGTTCATATTTTTACGCAACTTGGTATCGAGTGCTTAGTGCATATGTACTAAAAAATCGATTCTACACCTTAATATAAGATTGTGAAATTTTTCCAAATACACTGTCGTTATGGCTATATGACAACTCCAATAACCTCAAAACGGTTAATTAGCATAAATATGTATAGTTCATATTTTTACGCAACTTGGTATCGACTGCTTAATGTATATGTACTAAAAAATCGATTCTACACCTTAATATAAGATTGTGAAATTTTTCCAAATGCACTGTTGTTGTGGCTATTTGACAACTCCAATAACCCCAAAACAGCTAATAAGCATAAATATGTATAGTTCATATTTTTAAGAAACTTGGTATCGAGTGCTTAATGTATATGTACTAAAAAATAGATTCTACACCTTAATATAAGATTGTGAATTTTTTCCAAATACACTGTCGTTACGGCTATATGATAACTCCAATAACCTCAAAACGGTTAATTATCATAAATATTTATGGTTCATATTTTTACGCAACTTGGTATCGGTTATTTAGTGCATATGTACTAAAAAATCGATTCTACGCCTTAATATAAGATTGTGAAATTTTTCCAAATACACTGTCGTTATGGCTATATGACAACTCCAATAACCTCAAAACAGCTAATTAGTATAAATTTGTAAAGTTCCTATTTTTAAGCAACTTGTTATCGGCTACTTAGTGCATATGTACTAAAAAATCGATTCTACGCCTTAATATAAGATTGTGAAATTTTTCCAAATACACTGTCGTTATGGCTATATGATAACTCCAATAACCTTAAAACTGCTAATTAGCATATATATGTACAGTTCATATTTTAACGCAACTTGGTATCGAGTGCTTAATGTATATGTACTAAAAAACAGATTCTACACCTTAATATAAGATTGTGAAATTTTTCCAAATACGCTATCGTTACGGCTATATGACATCTCCAATAACCTCAAAACGGTTAATTAGCATAAATATGTATAGATCATATTTTAACGCAACTTGGTATAGATTGCTTAGTGCATATGTACTAAAGAATCGGTTCTACACCTTAATATAAGATTGTGAAATTTTTCCAAACGCACCGTCGTTATGGCTATATGACAACTCCAATAACCTCAATACAGCTAATTAGCATATATATGTATAGTTCATATTTTTACGCAACTTGGTATCGATTGCTAAGTGCATATGTACTAAAAAATCGATTCTACGCCTTAATATAAGATTGTGAAAATTTTTCCAAAATACACTGGTCGTTATGGGATGTATGAAATCTCCAATTAACGTCGCGCAAAACAGCTTAAGTAGCATGAAATTATGTATATGGTCATATTTTTACGCAACTTGGTTTAAGTTGCTTGTTAGGGATTTCTATGCTACTACTAAAAGCGATGCTTACACGTTAATATGAGATTGTGAAATTTTTCCAAATACAACTGTCGTTATGGCTATGTGACAACTCCAATAACCTCGGGTTAATTAGCATAAGTATGGAGAGTTCATATTTTTACGCAAAAACTCGATATAGAGTGCTTAATGTATATGTACTAAAAAAGGGATTCGACACCTTAATATATGATTGCGAAATTTTTCCAAATACACTGTCGTGTATGGCTATATGACAACTCCAATAACCTCAATACAGCTAATTCGTATAAATATGTATAGTTAAATTTTTTACGCAACTTGGTATCGATTGCTTAGACGCATTTGTACCATAAAAAATTCGTTATCTACACCAAATATAAGATTGTGAAAATTTCCAAATGCACGGTTGTTGTGGCTATATGACAACTCCAATAACCACGAAACGGCTAATTAGTATAAATTTGTATAGTTCATATTTTTCAGCAACTTGGTATCGGTTACGTAGTGCATCTGTACTAAAAAATCCGATTAAACCCCTTCAAATATAAGATTGTGAAATTTTTCCAAATTACCAGGTCGGGTACGGCTATGATGACAACTCCAATAACGTCACACCAGTTAATTAGCATAGATATGTATAGTTCATATTTTTACGCAATTTGGGTATAGGATGTCTTAGTTGATCTGTACTACAAAATCGAGTCTACACCTTAATATAAGATTTCTCTTGAAATTTTTCCAAAGACACTGGTCGTTGTAGGGTATATGACATCTCCAATAACCTGCAAATGACAGCTAAATATAGCATAAATATGTATAGTTCGATATTTTCACGCACACTTGGGCTATCGGCTATGCTTATGTGCATAAATATGTACTAACAAAAATTCGATTCTACCACATTAATAATAAGATTGTGAAATTTTTCCAAATACAACTGTCGTTATGGCTCATATCTCTTTATGACAACTCCAATAAACCGCAAAACGGTTTTTTTACTTGTTTAATTAGCCATAACATATGTACTAGTTTCATATTTTTCACGCAACTTGGTTATCGGCTATGGCTTAGTTTTTGCATATGTCGGTACTAAAAACATCGAATTCCCACCACCTTAATATAAGATCTGTCGAAATTTTTCCAAACTACACTGTTTCGTTTTATGGCTATACTGACAACTCCAATAACCTCACAAACTGGCCTAATTAGATCATAAATATGTCATAGTTAGTATTTTACGCAACTTGGTATCGATAGCTCAAGTGCATATGTACTGAAAAACATGGATTCTACAATTAATATAACGATTGTGCATTCTTTTTTTTTCCAAATACACGTGTCGTTATGGCTATATGACAAACTCCCATAACCTCAAAAGAGCTAATTAGCACTAAATATGTATATAGTTGCAGATTTTTACGCCCTCCTAAACTTGGTTATCTGATTGCTTAGTGCATATGTACTAAAAACTCACGATTGCTACACCTTAATATACAGATTCCCTTGCTTGAAATTTTTCCAAATCACACGGGTCGTTATGGCTAATATATGACAATCTCCAATAACCTCACGAAACATGATCACTAATTGAGCATAAATATGGATAGTTCATATTTTTACGCAAACTTGGTATCGGTTATGACTTAGTGCATATGTAACTAAAAAATCGATCTTTGCTACGACCTAATATAATATACTGTAACAAAAATTTTTTCCAAAATGCTCTGTCGTTATGGCCGTATATGACAATCTATAATAACCTCAAAACGGCCTACCTAATTAGCATCAAAATATGTAATAGTTCATATTCTATTTGCAGGCCAACTTGGTGATCGATTGTTACTTAGTCGCCATATTGTTAATAAAACAATCGATTCTCACACCGCTCTTAATATAACGTTCGTGAAATTTTTCCATAATACACTTTCGTTATGGCTATATGACAACTCCAATAACCTTCGTAAAACGGCCTAATTAGCATAAATATGTATAGTTCATTAGTTTTGTTTTTACGCAAACTTGGTTCATAGACTGCTTAGTGCATTACTTGTACTAAAAAATCCCGATTCTCGTCACACCTTAATATAAGATTGTGTCCGAAATTTTTCCAAAATACACTGGCGTTACGGCTATATGACATCTCCAATAACCTCCAAAAAACGGTTAATTAGCATAAATATGTATAGTTCATATTGTTACGCAGACTTGGTAATCGATTGCTTTAATGCATGGTATGTATCTAAAAAATCGATTCTACACCTTATATAAGATTGTTTAATTCTTCCAAATACACTCGTCGTTATGGCTATCATGACAACTCCAATAACCTCCAAACGGAATAATTAGCATAAATATAATAGTTCATATTTTGTACGCAACTTGGTATCGATTGCTTAATATATATGTACTAAAAAATCGATTCTACACATTAATATAAGATTGTGAAAATTTTTCCAAACACTGTCGTTATGGCTATATGACAACTCCAATAACCTAAAAACGGTAATTAGCATAAATATGTATAGTTCATATTTTTACGCAACTTGGTATCGACTACTTAGTGCATATGTACTAAAAAATCGATTCTACACCTTAATATAAGATTGTGAAATTTTTCCAAATACACTGTCGTTATGGCTATATGACTCTCCAATAACCTCAAAACGGTTAATAGCATAAATATGTATAGTTCATATTTTTACGCAACTTGGTATAGATTGCTTAGTGACATATGTACTAAAAAAATCGATTCTACACCTTAATATAAGATTGTATGAAATTTTTCCAAATACACTGTCGTTATGGCTATATGACAATCTCTAATAACCATCAAAACAGGTTAATTAGCATAAATATGTACTAGTTCATATTTGTTACGCAACCTTGGTATCGATTACTTAGTGCATATGTACTACAAAATCGATCTCTACACCTAAATATAAGATTGTGAAAGTTCCAAATACACCTGTCGTTATGGCTATATGACAAACTCCAATAACCTCAAAACGGCTAATTAGCATAAATATGGATAGTTCATACTTTTTACGCAACTTGGTATAGCATTGCTTAGTGCATATGTACTAAAAAACGATTTCTACACCTTAATATAAGATTGTGAAATTTTTCCAAATACACTGTCGTTATGGCTATATTGACAATCAATAAACCCCAAAAATAACCTCATCAGTTTTAATTAGCATAAATATGTATAGTTCATATTTTTCAGCAACTTGGGTATCGATTGCTTAGTGCCTATGTGGACTTAAAAATCGATTCTACAACCTTAATATCAGATTGTGAAAATTTCTTCCAAAATACACTGTCGTTATGCGCTATATGACAACTCAATAACCTCAAAACAGCTAATTAGCATAAATATGTATTCGTTCATATTTTTACGCAACTTGGTATCGGTTGCTTAGTGCATATATAATACAAAAGCGATTCTACGCCTTAATATAAGATTGTGGAAAATTAATTTTTGTGCAAATACACTGTCTGTATGGCATATATGACATCTCCAAAAACCCTTCAAAAACGGTAAATTAGCATATAATATGTCATAGTTAATATTTTTACGCAACTTGGTATAGATTGCTTAGTGTATATGTACTAAAAAATCGAATTCTACACCTTAATATAAGATTGTGAAATTTTTCCAAATACACTGTTCGTTATGGCTATATGACAACCTCCAATAACCTCAAAACCGGTTAATTAGCACTAAATATGTCTAGTTCATAATTGTACGCAACTTGATATCGATTTGATTAGTGCATATATAATAAAATATCGATTCTACGCCTTTTAACTTATAAGATTGTGAAATTTTTCGAAATACACTGTCGGATGGCTATATGACAACTCCAATAACCTCAAAACGGTTAATTAGCATAAACATGTTATAGTTCAGATGTTTTACCGCACAACTTGGTATCGATTTGCTTAGTGAATGTGTACTAAAAAATCGATTCTACCGCCTTAATATTAGATTGTGAAATTTTTCCAAATACACTGTTCGTTATGGCTATATGACAAACTCCAATAACCTCAAAACAGCTAATTAGCATAAATATGTATAGTTCATATTTTTACGCAACTGGTACCTAGATGTGCTTAGTGCCATATGTACTAAAAAATCCGATTCTACACCTTAATATAAGATTGTGAAATTTTTCCAAATACACTGTCGTTATGGCTATATGATAACTCCAATAACCTCAAAACGGTTAATTAGCATAAATATGTATAGTTCATATTTTTACGCAACTTGGTATAGATTGCTTAGTGCATCTTTACTAAAAAATCGGATTCTACACTCCTTAATATAAGATTGTGAAATTTTTCACAATAACCCACTGGTCTTTTATGGCTATATGACAACTGCCAATAACCTCAAACAGGGGTTAATTAGCATCTAAATATGTATAGTTCATAATTTTACTGCAACTTGGTGATCGGATTGCTTAGTGCATATGTACTAAAAAATTCGATTCCTACACCTTCATTATAATACAGATTGTGGATGAATTTTTGCAAAATTTACACTGTCGTTACGGCTATATGAATAAAACCCCTCCAATAACCTCAAAACGGTTTTATTAGCATAAATAGATGTATAGTTCATAATTTTTTACGCAACTTGGTATCGATTGCTTAGTGTATATGTACCTAGAAACAATCGATTGCTACGCCTTAAATATAAGATTGTGAAATTTTTCCAAAATACAACTGTCGTTAATGGCTATAGTTTTGACAACTCCAATGACCCTCAAAACGTGTTAATTAGCATAAATATGTTATAGTTACATTATTTTTTACCGCAACTTGATAATCGATTGCTTAGCGTATATGTACTAAAAAGATCGATTCTTACCACCGTAATGATAAGATTGGGTGAAATTTTTCCAAAATACAACTGTCGTTATGGCTATATGAAACAACCTCCAAGCACCTCCAAAACAGCTAATTAGCATAAATATGTATAGTTCATATTTTTAACGCAACTTGGTATCGATTACTTAGTGCGATGGTGTACTAAAAAAATCGATTTTTACATACACCTTCATATAAGATTGTGTAAATATTTTCCAAATACGTCGTCGTTATGGCGATATTGACAACTACAATAACCTCAAAACGGTTAATTAGCATAACATATGTATAGGTTCATATTTTTACAAGCAAGTTGAGTATCGATTGACTTAGTGCATATGTACTAAGGAAAATCGATTTCTTTACACCTTAATGATTAGAAAGGATTGTGGAAATTTTTTTTTTTTTTTTTTTCCAAATACACTGTCGTTAAGGCTATATGACATCTCGCAATAACCTCAAAAACGGTTAATTATGCATAAATATGTATAGTTTCATATTTTTACACGGCAACTTGGTATCAGGCGGGCTTCTTAATGCAGATGTAAGTGACTAAAAAATCGATTCCTACACCTTATATATAAGAAGGAGATTGTGAAATTTTTCCAAATACGCTTGTCGTTACGGCTATATGGACATCTCCCAATAACCTCAAAACGGTTTAATTAGCATAAATATTGTGAGTTCATATTTTTACGCAACTTGGTACCGATTGCTTTATTGCATATGGTACTAAAAAAATCGATTCTACACCTTTAATCATAAGATTGTGGAAATTTTTCCAAATACACTGTCGTTAATGGCTATATGACAACTCCAATAAACCTCAGAAACGGTTAGATTAGCATAAATGATGTATTAGTTTTTTTTTTTCATATTTTTACCGCAACTTGGTATCGTCCAACTTAGTACATATGTACGTAAAAAATCGATTCTACACCTTAATATAAGAATGTGAAATTTTTCCAAATACACCTGTCGTTGTGGCTATATGACATCTCCAATAACCTCAAAACAGCTCATTAGTATAAATTTGTATAGTTCATATTTTTTATCACACACAAACTTGGTATCTGGTTACTTAGTGCATATGGACTAAAAAATCGATTCTACAGCCTTAATATAAAGATTGTGAAATTTTTCCAAATGCACTGTCGGTATGGCTATATGCCACAGTCCAATAACCTCAAAACAGCTAATTAGTATAAATATGTGTATAGTGGCAGATTTTTAACGCAACTTGGTATCGATTTGCTTATGTGCATACGTACTACAAAATCGATTCTACAGCCTTAATACAAGAATTGTGAAATTTTTTTTCCAAATACACTGTCGTTTACGGCTATATGACAACTCCAATAACCTCAAAACGGGTAATTAGCATAAATATTTATAGTTCCCGTATTTATAAATACGCTACTTGGTATCGCTTGCTTTTATTGCATATGTAACGAAAAGGAATTCTAAACACCTTCATATAAAATTGTTGTAGTTTTTCCAAATACACTGTTCGTTACGGCTACATGACATCTCCAAAAACCATCAAAAACGGTTAATTAGCATAAATATGTATAGTTCGTATTTTTACGCAACTGATGGTTATCCGGGCTACTTTAGTGCCTATGTACTTTAAAAGATCGAGTCTTACACCTTAATATAAGATTGTGAAATTTTTCCAAGATACACTGTCGTTATGATGCTATATGAACATCTCCAATAACCTCAAATTAGTCGAATTAGTGATAGAATTTGTAAAGAGTTCATATTTTTACACAACTCAGTATCGGTTACTTAGTGCATATGTACTACAAAATCGATTCTACACCTTAATATAAGATTGGTGGGAAATTTTTCCAAATACACTGTCGTTAATGGCTATATTGACAACTCCAATTAATCTCAAAACAGCTAATTATTATAAATAGTATAGTTTTCATATTTTTACGCAACGTGGTATCGATTGCTTTAATGTATATGTACTTACACAAAAGCGATTCTACACCATAATAGAAGATTTGTGAAATTTTTATCTAAATATCACTGGCGTTATGGCTATATGACAATTTTAATAACCTCAAAAACAGCTAATTAGCATAAATTTGGTAAAGTTCCATAGTTTTACCGCAACTTGGTATCGGTTACTTAGTGCATATGTACTGGAAAAGTCGATTCTACAACCTTAATAAAAGATTGTTAAATTCTTCCAAATACACTGTCGTTATGGCTATATGGGAACTCCAATAACCTCAAAGAACGGCTAATTAAGTAGAAATTTGTAAAGTTCATATTTTTAAACGCAACTTGGTATCGACACCCGGCTACTTAGTGCAGGATGTACGGAACTACACAATCGCTTCTAAAACGCCTTAATATAGCGATTGTGAAATTTTTCCAAATACACTGTCGTTATGGCTATATGACAACTCCAATAATCTCAAACAGGCTTAATTATTGATAAATCTGTATAGTTTCCATGATATTTTTTTTTTACACTGACTCGGTATCCAAGGTTACGTTTTTTGTTTAGTGCATATGTACTTACAAAATCGATTCTTAACCTTAATATAAGATTGTGAAATTTTTCCAAATACACTGTCGTTATGGCTATATGACAACTCCTTATAACCTCAAAACAACTAATTTATCATAAATATGTAAAGTTCAACATATTTTATTTACGCAACTTGGTATCGGTTACTTATAGTGCATATGTACTAAAAAATCGATTCTACACCTTAATATAAGATTGTGAAATTTTTCCAAATACACTGTCGTTAGGGCTATATGGGACAACTCCACTAACCTCAAAAAAGCTAATTAGTAATAAATTTGTAAAGTTCATATTTTTTATACCGCAAGCAACTTGGTATCGCTATTAGTTCATATGTAATACGAAATCGATTCTAACAACCTTTAATTATAAGATTGTGAAATTTTTCCAAATACACTGTCGTTATGCCTATATGACAACTCTAAATAACCTCAAACACTATTAATTAGCATAAATATGTATAGTGTCAATATTTTTTTTAACTACCGCAACTTGTAATAAGATTGCTTAGTGGCATCTGTACTAAAAAATCGTTTCTACACCTTAATATAAGATTGTGAAATTTTTCGCAATACACTAGTCGTTTATGGCTATAATGGAATTCCACTAACCTCAAAACAGCTAATTAGTTATAAATTGGTAAAGTTCATACTTTTGGCGCAACTATGTTATAACAAGGCTACTTAGTGGCATATGTACTACAAAATCGATTCTACACCTTAATATAAGATTGGTGAAATTTTTCCAACTTACACTTTCGTTATGGCTATATGAAACAACTCCAATAACCTCAAAAACGGTTAATTAGCATAAATATGTAAAGTTCATAAATTTTTATACGCAACTTGGTTATGGTTTTACTTAGGCTCATATGTGCTAAAAAAATGGACTCTTACCAACCTTAATATAACAGATTGTGAAATTTTGGTCCAAATAAACACTGTCGTTATGGCTAATATGACAACTCCAGGAGTAACCTGCAAAACGTTTAGTTAGCCGAAACATGTATAGTTCATTATTTTTAACGCAACTTGGTAAAGATTGCTTAGTGCATATGTACTAAAAAATCGATTCTACACCTTAATATAAGATTGTGAATTTTTTCCAAATACACTGTCGTTATGGCTATATGAACAACTCCAATAAACCCTCAAAACAGTTAATTAGCATATATATGTATAGTTTTCATATTTTTTACCAAACTTGGTATCGATTACTTAGTGCATGTGTACTAAACTATCGATTCTCCGCCTCAATAGAAGATTGTGAAATTTTTTCCAATTACACATGTCGTTGTGGCTATTATGACAACTCCCAAATAACCTCAAAACGGGTAATTAGTATAAATATGTAAAGTTCATATTTTTTACGCAACTTGGTATCGTTTTACTTAGTGCATATGTACTAAAAAATGGCTTCTACACCTTAATATAAGATTGTGAAATTTTTCCAAATACATTGACGTTATGGCTATATGGTAACTCCACTAACCTCAAAACATCTTATTTAGTATAAATTTGTATAGTTCATATTTTTAACGGCAACTTGGTATCGGCTACTGGAGTGGCCATATGTACTAAAATATCGATTCTACAACCTTAATATGAAGATTGTAAAATACAGTTTTCCAAATACACTGTCGTTATGGCTATATGACATCTCCAATAACCTCAAAACAGCTAATTAGCATAAATATGTATAGTTCATATTTTTACGCAACTTGGTATCGATTGCTTAATGTATATGTACTAAAAAATCGATTCTACACCTTAATATAAGATTGTGAAATTTTTCCAAATGCACTGTCGTTATGGCTATATG
>NW_026038313.1:0-27804 GCF_023373825.1 Bactrocera dorsalis
TTACTAACACTATGCATGTCATTGCATTATTTACGTCATTACATTCTTTACATACTGTCATTCTCACATTTACATGTATAAGTATTAGTTATTACTTTGTTCTTTAATTCTTCTTGTAATATAACATTCTTTCTTCTGGATTAAAACCTCGTGGAGTGAACATCAACTTTTAGTTTGTCTCTAAATATATACTTAATTATCTCTGCAATCCTATCAGGTTATGGGCCCAGGATCGCAAATTTGTTTAAATTTTGAGAGTTTATAAGACTAATGAGTGATATCGAGAATTCAGAAGCGTTTTTGCCAAAAATTGAAATCAGTAAAGCTAGCAGGTGCTTTGATACGGCTGAAGTAATGGCTACGATTACTTCGTCAACATCTTCTCGGATCGAGTTGCTTTCCAAGGACAATTTCGACACTTGGAGCATGCAAGTGGAAGCATTGCTGACTAAAAATGATTTGTGGGAGTATGTAAATGGTTCTAATTTGATACCGGCAGAGACTGACACTGCAGCAAGAAGCGCTTGGTTGAAAGCTGACAAGAAAGCTAAAGCAGATTTGGTTTTGTCAATTCAGCCATCCGAACTAAAGCAAGTCAGGGGTTGTGAGACTTCGCGGGAAGTGTGGCTGAAACTAGAATCGATTTATGCGTCAAAAGGACCAGCACGTAAAGCAACATTATTGAAGCAGTTGATGTTGCAAAAGTTAGATGAAAGCGATGACGTGAAAGAGCACATGGCGAAATTTTTCGATGCGGTAGATAAGTTGGAGAGCATGAATGTGCAGATAAACGGTGATCTGTTATGTATCATGCTATTGTATAGTTTACCGTCTACTTATGAAAACTTTCGGTGCGCAATAGAATCACGCGATGCGCTTCCATCAGCTGAGGTACTGAAAATAAAAATAATAGAGGAGAGCGAAGCGCGTAAGCAATCGGCTAGTAATACAGTAATGGCTATGGCCGCGAAATCACATGTGCAAGATAAGCTGAGTAGGAAAAAGTTCATAAAGAATAAAAGGGAATTCCGATGCTTTAAGTGCGGCGCATTAGGACACAAGGCGAGCTCTTGTTCTGTTAGGAGTAATAATGGTGTTCACGGAAAAGATTCCAATAATTCCAAACATTTGGCATATTGTGTTGATGAAACGTATGCAGCATATCATTCTGCAATAGAAGAAAAATTTCTTGGGGATATGCGTGGAAGACGAGCTTGGGTATTGGATAGTGGGTGTACTGCTCATTTGTGTAGTGACGAGTGCATGTTTAAGACCGTGGAAAAATCATCCAAAGTTAAGTTGAATTTGGCAAGTCAACAGGCGTGTGCAGATGTACGAGGTGAAGGTGTGGTAAATTTGTCAGTGACAGGCGCAGATGGCCAGCGAGTAGTTGAGTTACAAAATACGTTGTTGGTTCCGGAACTGCGCACAAATTTAGTTTCGGTGGCAAAAATTACTAACAAGGGACATAAAGTGACATTTACCAAAGATGGAGCGTTTGTATCCAACGCAAGTGATGAAATTACCTTGATTGCTGATCGCATGGGTGATTTATATTACGTCAGAGAAAGCAGCGAGTGTGCTTCTATTCAGGCGAAGTGCTCCGAACTGTTGAAGTGGCATTATCGTCTGGGTCATCTTAACGGGGCTGATTTATCAAAATTGGTAAGAGATGGCATAGTTCCTGTCTCTGATATTGACGAGGTGAAGCAACTGATACAGTGCGAAGTGTGTATATTAGGCAAAATGTCTGCGTTACCGTTCAATAGAGGCAGAGTGCCTTGTTCAGAACCAATGAGAATTATACATTCTGATGTTGTGGGACCGTTCAGAGAAGAATCCATTGGACGAGCTCGATATTTTGTCACCTTTATAGATGATTGTACAAGGTGGTGCGAAATATACTTACTAAGGCAGAAGTCTGACGTTTTCGAAGCATTCAAGATGTACCAAAGTTTCATGGAAAGACAGACTGGGTTTAAAATTAAATGTTTGCAGTCCGATAATGGACGTGAGTATCTAAATAATGAATTTGATAAGTATCTTTCAGAATGTGGCATAGCTCGTCGGCTAAGTGTTCCCAGGACGCCTCAACAGAATGGAGTCGCAGAACGAATGAATAGAACACTGCTGGACATGACTAGGTGTTTGTTATTGCAGTCTGGTCTCGGTCATACTTTTTGGTCAGAAGCTGTGGCATCTGCTTGCCATATAAGAAACAGATGTCCATCCCGAACATTAGGTGGGAAAACGCCTTATGAATGCCTAAATAAGGTAAAGCCAAGTGTTAAACACTTCAAATCGTTTGGATCAAAGGTAATGGTGCTTGATAAAATACCAGATAAAAATAAACTGGCGCCTAGATGTCAAGAAGGTGTGTTTGTTGGGTATCCCAGAGAAGCAAAGGGTTATCGTGTGTGGATACCGAAGGCGCATAAAGTCATATGTGCACGTGATGTCCGGTTTGTTAGCGAACATCAACTGGTTTCGAATCCAATAAATAAAGCTAGTGATCTGCTGCTACCACTTAAAATTCCTGAAGAGAATTACAGTAATTGTCGTAAATTTGTAGATTTTTCTCATTCTCAAACCGATGAAAACGGAATTAGCGAACCAACAGCAGTTGCGGATTGTGAATTAGAAGAAATTCGGAGAGCGCCAGGTAGGCCAAAACTGATGCGAATGGGAAATAGAGGAAGACCGCGAAAAGTGTTTCGTAGTCGTGTTAATTCAGAGCCATCACTGAAAACGGCACATCCAGAGAGCGGCAACGATAGTGCAGGAGACGATGTTGTGTTTGCTGGTATGGCTGAGGTTAGCTTACAAGATGCTTTAAATGGGCCTGAGAGTGATGAATGGCGCGACGGATTGGAATGTGAAGTAATTAATATTATTAAAAATGATACATGGGATATTGTTCCGGTCGATCACAACAAAAATATAGTGGGATGCCGTTTCGTTTTGACAAATAAGTATGGGTCAGACGGTAAGATCGAGCGACGCAAAGCGCGTCTTGTAGCCAAAGGGTACGGTCAAAAATATGGTATAAATTATACTGGCACTTATGCTCCAGTAGCACGTTTAGAATCGATTCGGTTATTACTTGCATTGTCGGCTCATTTTAATCTCACTATCTGGCAGTTTGATGTTGTAAGCGCATATCTGAATGGAACGTTGAACGAAAAAGTGCTCATGAAGGTACCAGACATGCTATATGATATTTTGCAACGAATAACAATGAAATTTGATAAAAATTGCGACGTTGGCATTAAAGCATCAAAAATGATAAAAGAACTAAACGAAGGAGGTAATGCGTGTCGACTTAAGAAAGCCCTCTATGGCCTTAAGCAAGCTGGTAGGCAGTGGTATGCCAAACTTAAATCGAAGTTGATAAGTATGGGATTAAAGCCCACTGAAAATGAATCATGTTTATTTTATGGTTATTTTGAGAATAACTTAGTTTTACTCCTTGTATATGTAGACGATCTACTTATTGCGTCACGTGAAGTGAATATTATTCACAAATTAAAGCAACAACTTTTGAAATATTTTGATATTAAGGACCTTGGTAGAGCAAATTATTGTCTTGGACTAGAGATTAACCAAATGGATGGTAAGATTACTTTAAAGCAAAGTGGCTACATAAAAGCATTATTAAGGAGATTTGGAATGAGTGAGTGCAACCCGGTTGCTACACCTTCAGAGTTAAAGATAAATTTAGTTGAAAATAATTCAATTGATAAACTCTGTCCATATCGTGAATTAATTGGAGCTCTAATGTATATGTCCATTGCATCAAGGCCAGACATAGCAAACACCGTGTCAAGACTAGCGCAGTTTGTCACGAATCCATTGAAATGTCATTGGAATGCTGCCAAACGTATTTTAAGGTATCTTGCCGGTACTGCCAATAGAAGCTTGCTGTATCAAAAATCCGATTTGCAGCTAGTTGGGTACGCTGATGCTGATTGGGGAGGCTGCACAACTGATCGCCATTCCTACACGGGATACGTTTTCTTGCTCAGCGGTGCTGCGATTAGCTGGAAGTCACAAAAACAACGCACAGTCGCTCTTTCGTCCACAGAAGCTGAATATGTGAGCTTGGCGGAATCAGCAAAAGAAGCAGTGTATTTGCGTAGTCTCTTAAATGAGATTGGTTTACAAAAACTCGCTGATGTAATAATTTATGTGGACAACAGAGGTGCGCAGTGTCTGGCTAATGATCCTGTTTTTCATGCGCGTACCAAGCACATTGATATCAAACATCATTTTGTGAGAGAGTGCATTAGCGCAGGATTATTTTCATTGAGGCACGTATCTTCTCAAGAGATGACTGCGGATGTGATGACGAAACCATTGACGCGAGGAAGCCACGACAGATGTCTTAACGGACTTGGTTTGTCCACCGAATGACCTGCATATTGAAGGGGCGTGTTGAAGATAGTCGTTTACTAACACTATGCATGTCATTGCATTATTTACGTCATTACATTCTTTACATACTGTCATTCTCACATTTACATGTATAAGTATTAGTTATTACTTTGTTCTTTAATTCTTCTTGTAATATAACATTCTTTCTTCTGGATTAAAACCTCGTGGAGTGAACATCAACTTTTAGTTTGTCTCTAAATATATACTTAATTATCTCTGCAATCCTATCATACACCTTAATATAAGATTGTGAAATTTTTCCAAATACACTATCGTTATGGCTATATGACAACTCCAATAACCTCAAAACAGCTAATTAGCATAAATATGTATAGTTCATATTTTTACGCAACTTGGTATCGATTGCTTAATGTATATGTACTAAAAAATCGATTCTACACCTTAATATAAGATTGTGAAATTTTTCCAAATACACTATCGTTACGGCTATATGACAACTCCAATAACCTCAAAACAGCTAATTAGCATAAATATGTATAGTTCATATTTTTACGCAACTTGGTATCGATTGCTTAGTGCATATGTACTAAAAAATCGATTCTACACCTTAATATAAGATTGTGAAATTTTTCCAAATACACTATCGTTACGGCTATATGACATCTCCAATAACCTCAAAACAGCTAATTAGCATAAATATGTATAGTTCATATTTTTACGCAACTTGGTATCGATTGCTTAGTGCATATGTACTAAAAAATCGATTCTACACCTTAATATAAGATTGTGAAATTTTTCCAAATACACTGTCGTTATGGCTATATGACAACTCCAATAACCTCAAAACGGCTAATAAGCATAAATATGTATAGTTCATATTTTTACGCAACTTGGTATAGATTGCTTAGTGCATATGTACTAAAAAATCGATTCTACACCTTAATATAAGATTGTGAAATTTTTCCAAATACACTGTCGTTATGGCTATATGACAACTCCAATAACCTCAAAACAGCTAATTAGCATAAATATGTATAGTTCATATTTTTACGCAACTTGGTATCGATTGCTTAGTGCATATGTACTAAAAAATCGATTCTACACCTTAATATAAGATTGTGAAATTTTTCCAAATACACTGTCGTTACGGCTATATGACAACTCCAATAACCTCAAAACGGTTAATTAGCATAAATATGTATAGTTCATATTTTTACGCAACTTGGTATCGATTGCTTAGTGCATATGTACTAAAAAATCGATTCTACACCTTAATATAAGATTGTGAAATTTTTCCAAATACACTGTCGTTACGGCTATATGACAACTCCAATAACCTCAAAACGGTTAATTAGCATAAATATGTATAGTTCATATTTTTACGCAACTTGGTATCGATTGTTTAGTGCATATGGACTAAAAAATCGATTCTACACCTTAATATAAGATTGTGAAATTTTTCCAAATACACTGATTTTATGGCTATATGACAACTCCAATAACCTCAAAACGGTTAATTAGCATAAATATATATAGTTCATATTTTTACGCAACTTGGAATCTATTGCGTAGTGCATATGTACTAAAAAATGGATTCTACGCCTTAATATAAGATTGTGAAATTTTTCCAAATACACTGTCGTTATGGCTATATGACAACTCCAATAACCTCAAAACAGCTAATTAGCATAAATATGTATAGTTCATATTTTTACGCAACTTGGTATCGATTGCTTAGTGCATATGTACTAAAAAATCGATTCTACACCTTAATATAAGATTGTGAAATTTTTCCAAATACACTGTCGTTATGGCTATATGACAACTCCAATAACCTCAAAACGGCTAATAAGCATAAATATGTATAGTTCATATTTTTACGCAACTTGGTATCGGTTACTTAGTGCATATGTACTAAAAAATCGATTCTACACCTTAATATAAGATTGTGAAATTTTTCCAAATACACTGTCGTTATGGCTATATGACAACTCCAATAACCTCAAAACGGCTAATAAGCATAAATATGTATAGTTCATATTTTTACGCAACTTGGTATCGATTGCTTAGTGCATATGTACTAAAAAATCGATTCTACACCTCAATATAAGATTGTCAAATATTTCCAAATACACTGTCGTTATGGCTATATGACAACTCCAATAACCTCAAAACGGTTAATTAGCATAAATATGTATAGTTCATATTTTTACGCAACTTGGTATCGATTGTTTAGTGCATATGGACTAAAAAATCGATTCTACACCTTAATATAAGATTGTGAAATTTTTCCAAATACACTGTCGTTATGGCTGTATGACAACTCCAATAACCTCAAAACGGTTAATTAGCATAAATATGTAAAGTTCATATTTTTACGCAACTTGGTATCGAGTGCTTAGTGCATGTGTACTAAAAATCGATTCTACACCTTATTATAAGATTGTGAAATTTTTCCAAATACACTGTCGTTACGGCTATATGACATCTCCAATAACGTCAAAAGGGTTAATTAGCATAAATATGTATAGTTCATATTTTGACGCAACTTGGTATCGATTGCTTAGTGCATATGGACTAAAAAATAGATTCTACACCTTAATATAAGATTGTGAAATTTTTCCAAATACACTGTCGTTATGGCTATATGACAACTCTTATAATCTCAAAACAGCTAATTAGCATAAATATGTATAGTTCATATTTTTACGCAACTTGGTATCGATTGTTTAGTGCATATGTACTAAAAAATCGATTCTACACCTTAATATAAGATTGTGAAATTTTTCCAAATACACTGTCGTTACGGCTATATGACAACTCCAATAACCTCAAAACGGTTAATTAGCATAAATATGTATAGTTCATATTTTTACGCAACTTGGTATCGGTTACTTAGTGCATATGTACTAAAAAATCGATTCTACACCTTAATATAAGATTGTGAAATTTTTCCAAATACACTGTCGTTATGGCTATATGACAACTCCAATAACCTCAAAACGGTTAATTAGCATAAATATGTATAGTTCATATTTTTACGCAACTTGGTATCTATTGCTTAGTGCATATGGACTAAAAAATCGATTCTACACCTTAATATAAGATTGTGAAATTTTTCCAAATACACTGTCGTTATGGCTATATGACAACTCCAATAACCTCAAAACGGTTAATTAGCATAAATATGTATAGTTCATATTTTTACGCAGCTTGGTATCGATTGCTTAGTGCATATGTACTAAAAAATGGATTCTACACCTTAATATAAGATTGTGAAATTTTTCCAAATACACTGTCGTTATGGCTATATGACAACTCCAATAACCTCAAAACGGTTAATTAGCATAAATATGTATAGTTCATATTTATACGCAACTTGGTATCGTTTGCGTAGTGCATATGTACTAAAAATCGATTCCACACCTTAATATAAGATTGTGAAATATTTCCAAATACACTGTCGTTATGGCTATATGACAACTCCAATAACCTCAATACAGCTAATTAGCATAAATATGTATGGTTAATATTTTTACGTAACTTGGTATCGATTGCTTAGTGCATATGTACTAAAAAATCGATTCTACACCTTAATATAAGATTGTGAAATTTTTCCAAATACACTGTCGTTATGGCTATATGACAACTCCAATAACCTCAAAATGGTTAATTAGCATAAATATATATAGTTCATATTTTTACGCAATTTGGTATAGATTGCTTAGTGCATCTGTACTAAAAAATCGATTCTACACCTTAATATAAGATTGTGAAATTTTTCCAAATACACTGTCGTTATGGCTATATGACAACTCCAATAACCTCAAAACGGTTAATTAGCATAAATATGTATAGTTCATATTTTTACGCAACTTGGTATCGGTTACTTAGTGCATATGTACTAAAAAATCGATTCTACACCTTAATATAAGATTGTGAAATTTTTCCAAATACACTGTCGTTATGGCTATATGACAACTCCAATAACCTCAAAACGGTTAATTAGCATAAATATGTATAGTTCATATTTTTACGCAACTTGGTATCGATTGCTTAGTGCATATGTACTAAAAAATCGATTCTACACCTTAATATAAGATTGTGAAATTTTTCCAAATACACTGTCGTTATGGCTATATGACAACTCCAATAACCTCAAAACGGCTTATTAGCATAAATATGTATAGTTCATATTTTTACGCAACTTGGTATCGATTGCTTAGTGCATATGTACTAAAAAATCGATTCTACACCTTAATATAAGATTGTGAAATTTTTCCAAATACACTGTCGTTACGGCTATATGACAACTCCAATAACCTCAAAACGGTTAATTATCATAAATATGTATAGTTCATATTTTTACGCAACTTGGTATCGATTGCTTAATGTATATGTACTAAAAAATGGATTCTACACCTTAATATAAGATTGTGAAATTTTTCCAAATACACTGTCGTTATGGCTATATGACAACTCCAATAACCTCAAAACGGTTAATTAGCATAAATATGTATAGTTCATATTTTTACGCAACTTGGTATCGGTTACTTAGTGCATATGTACTAAAAAATCGATTCTACACCTTAATATAAGATTGTGAAATTTTTCCAAATACACTGTCGTTATGGCTATATGACAACTCCAATAACCTCCAAAAAGCTAATTAGCATAAATATGTATAGTTCATATTTTTACGCAACTTGGTATCGATTGCTTAGTGCATATGTACTAAAAAATCGATTCTACACCTTAATATAAGATTGTGAAATTTTTCCAAATACACTGTCGTTATGGCTATATGACAACTCCAATAACCTCAAAACGGTTAATTAGCATAAATATGTATAGTTCATATTTTTACGCAACTTGGTATCGATTGCTTAGTGCATATGTACTAAAAAATCGATTCTACACCTTAATATAAGATTGTGAAATTTTTCCAAATACACTATCGTTATGGCTATATGACAACTCCAATAACCTCAAAACAGCTAATTAGCATAAATATGTATAGTTCATATTTTTACGCAACTTGGTATCGATTGCTTAGTGCATATGTACTAAAAAATGGATTCTACACCTTAATATAAGATTGTGAAATTTTTCCAAATACACTATCGTTACGGCTATATGACAACTCCAATAACCTCAAAACGGTTAATTATCATAAATATGTATAGTTCATATTTTTACGCAACTTGGTATCGATTGCTTAGTGCATCTGTACTAAAAAATCGATTCTACACCTTAATATAAGATTGTGAAATTTTTCCAAATACACTGTCGTTATGGCTATATGACATCTCCAATAACCTCAAAACGGTTAATTAGCATAAATATGTATAGTTCATATTTTTACGCAACTTGGTATCGGCTACTTAGTGCATATGTACTAAAAAATCGATTCTACACCTTAATATAAGATTGTGAAATTTTTCCAAATACACTGTCGTTATGGCTATATGACAACTCCAATAACCTCAAAACGGTTAATTAGCATAAATATGTATAGTTCATATTTTTACGCAACTTGGTATCGATTGCTTAGTGCATATGTACTAAAAAATCGATTCTACACCTTAATATAAGATTGTGAAATTTTTCCAAATACACTATCGTTACGGCTATATGACAACTCCAATAACCTCAAAACGGTTAATTAGCATAAATATGTATAGTTCATATTTTTACGCAACTTGGTATAGATTGCTTAGTGCATATGTACTAAAAAATCGATTCTACACCTTAATATAAGATTGTGAAATTTTTCCAAATACACTATCGTTACGGCTATATGACATCTCCAATAACCTCAAAACGGTTAATTAGCATAAATATGTATAGTTCATATTTTTACGCAACTTGGTATCGGTTACTTAGTGCATATGTACTAAAAAATCGATTCTACACCTTAATATAAGATTGTGAAATTTTTCCAAATACACTGTCGTTATGGCTATATGACAACTCCAATAACCTCAAAACGGTTAATTAGCATAAATATGTATAGTTCATATTTTTACGTAACTTGGTATCGGTTACTTAGTGCATATGTACTACAAAATCGATTCCACACCTTAATATAAGATTGTGAAATTTTTCCAAACGCACTGTCGTTATGGCTATATGACAACTCCAGTAACCTCAAAACAGCTAATTAGTATAAATTTGTAAAGTTCATATTTTTACGCAACTTGGTATCGATTGCTTAATGTATATGTACTAAAAAATGGATTCTACACCTTAATATAAGATTGTGAAATTTTTCCAAATTCACTGTCGTTATGGCTATATGACAACTCCAATAACTTCAAAAAGGCTAATTAGAATAAATATGTATAGTTCGTATTTTTACGCAGCTTGGTATCGGTTACTTAGTGCATATGTACTAAAAAATCGATTCCACACCTTAATATAAGATTGTGAAATTTTTCCAAACGCACTGTCGTTATGGCTATATGACAACTCCAATAACCTCAAAACAGCTAATTAGTATAAATTTGTAAAGTTCATATTTTTACGCAACTTGGTATCGATTGCTTAGTGCATATGTACTAAAAAATGGATTCTACACCTTAATATAAGATTGTGAAATTTTTCCAAATACACTGTCGTTATGGCTATATGACAACTCTAATAACCTCAAAACGGTTAATTATCATAAATATGTATAGTTCATATTTTTACGCAACTTGGTATCGGTTACTTAGTGCATATGTACTAAAAAATCGATTCTACACCTTAATATAAGATTGTGAAATTTTTCCAAATACACTATCGTTATGGCTATATGACAACTCCAATAACCTCAAAACACTTAATTAGCATAAATATTTATAGTTCATATTTTTACGCAGCTTGGTATAGATTGCTTAGTGCATCTGTACTAAAAAGTCGATTCTACACCTTAATATAAGATTGTGAAATTTTTCCAAATACACTATCGTTACGGCTATATGACATCTCCAATAACCTCAAAACGGTTAATTATCATAAATATGTATAGTTCATATTTTTACTCAACTTGGTATCGGTTACTCAGTGCATATGTACTAAAAAATCGATTCTACACCTTAATATAAGATTGTGAAATTTTTCCAAATACACTGTCGTTATGGCTATATGACAACTCCAATAACCTCAAAACGGTTAATTAGCATAAATATGTATAGTTCATATTTTTACGCAACTTGGTATCGATTACTTAGTGCATATGTACTAAAAAATCGATTCTACACCTTAATATAAGATTGTGAAATTTTTCCAAATACACTATCGTTACGGCTATATGACAACTCCAATAAATTCAAAAAGCCTAATTAGCATAAATATGTATAGTTCATATTTTTACGCAACTTGGTATAGATTGCTTAGTGCATATGTACTAAAAAATCGATTCTACACCTTAATATAAGATTGTGAAATTTTTCCAAATACACTATCGTTACGGCTATATGACAACTCCAATAACCTCAAAACGGTTAATTAGCATAAATATGTATAGTTCATATTTTTACGCAACTTGGTATAGATTGCTTAGTGCATATGTACTAAAAAATCGATTCTACACCTTAATATAAGATTGTGAAATTTTCCAAATACACTGTCGTTACGGCTATATGACATCTCCAATAACCTCAAAACGGTTAATTAGCATAAATATGTATAGTTCATATTTTTACGCAACTTGGTATCGGTTACTTAGTGCATATGTACTAAAAAATCGATTCTACACCTTAATATAAGATTGTGAAATTTTTCCAAATACACTGTCGTTATGGCTATATGACAACTCCAATAACCTCAAAACGGTTAATTAGCATAAATATGTATAGTTCATATTTTTACGCAACTTGGTATCGGTTACTTAGTGCATATGTACTAAAAAATCGATTCTACACCTTAATATAAGATTGTGAAATTTTTCCAAACGCACTGTCGTTATGGCTATATGACAACTCCAATAACCTCAAAACAGCTAATTAGTATAAATTTGTAAAGTTCATATTTTTACGCAACTTGGTATCGATTGCTTAGTGCATATGTACTAAAAAATCGATTCTACACCTTAATATAAGATTGTGAAATTTTTCCAAATACACTGTCGTTATGGCTATATGACAACTCCAATAACCTCAAAACGGTTAATTAGCATAAATATGTATAGTTCATATTTTTACGCAACTTGGTATCGGTTACTTAGTGCATATGTACTAAAAAATCGATTCTACACCTTAATATAAGATTGTGAAATTTTTCCAAATACACTGTCGTTATGGCTATATGACAACTCCAATAACCTCAAAACAGCTAATTAGCATAAATATGTATAGTTCATATTTTTACGCAACTTGGTATCGATTGCTTAGTGCATATGTACTAAAAAATCGATTCTACACCTTAATATAAGATTGTGAAATTTTTCCAAATACACTGTCGTTACGGCTATATGACATCTCCAATAACCTCAAAACGGTTAATTATCATAAATATGTATAGTTCATATTTTTACGCAACTTGGTATCGATTGCTTAGTGCATATGTACTAAAAAATCGATTCTACACCTTAATATAAGATTGTGAAATTTTTCCAAATACACTGTCGTTATGGCTATATGACAACTCCAATAACCTCAAAACGGTTAATTAGCATAAATATGTATAGTTCATATTTTTACGCAACTTGGTATCGGCTACTTAGTGCATATGTACTAAAAAATCGATTCTACACCTTAATATAAGATTGTGAAATTTTTCCAAATACACTATCGTTACGGCTATATGACAACTCCAATAATTTCAAAAAGCCTAATTAGCATAAATATGTATATTTCATATTTTTACGCAACTTGGTATAGATTGCTTAGTGCATATATACTAAAAAATCGATTCTACACCTTAATATAAGATTGTGAAATTTTTCCAAATACACTGTCGTTACGGCTATATGACAACTCCAATAACCTCAAAACGGTTAATTAGCATAAATATGTATAGTTCATATTTTTACGCAACTTGGTATCGATTGCTTAGTGCATATGTACTAAAAAATCGATTCTACACCTTAATATAAGATTGTGAAATTTTTCCAAATACACTGTCGTTACGGCTATATGACAACTCCAATAACCTCAAAACGGTTAATTAGCATAAATATGTATAGTTCATATTTTTACGCAACTTGGTATCGGTTACTTAGTGCATATGTACTAAAAAATCGATTCTACACCTTAATATAAGATTGTGAAATTTTTCCAAATACACTGTCGTTATGGCTATATGACAACTCCAATAACCTCAAAACGGTTAATTAGCATAAATATGTATAGTTCATATTTTTACGCAACTTGGTATCGGTTACTTAGTGCATATGTACTAAAAAATCGATTCTACACCTTAATATAAGATTGTGAAATTTTTCCAAACGCACTGTCGTTATGGCTATATGACAACTCCAATAACCTCAAAACAGCTAATTAGTATAAATTTGTAAAGTTCATATTTTTACGCAACTTGGTATCGATTGCTTAGTGCATATGTACTAAAAAATGGATTCTACACCTTAATATAAGATTGTGAAATTTTTCCAAATACACTGTCGTTATGGCTATATGACAACTCCAATAACCTCAAAACGGTTAATTAGCATAAATATGTATAGTTCATATTTTTACGCAACTTGGTATCGATTGCTTAGTGCATATGTACTAAAAAATCGATTCTACACCTTAATATAAGATTGTGAAATTTTTCCAAATACACTGTCGTTATGGCTATATGACAACTCCAATAACCTCAAAACAGTTAATTAGCATAAATATGTATAGTTCATATTTTTACGCAACTTGGTATCGGTTACTTAGTGCATATGTACTAAAAAATCGATTCTACACCTTAATATAAGATTGTGAAATTTTTCCAAATACACTATCGTTATGGCTATATGACAACTCCAATAACCTCAAAACAGTTAATTAGCATAAATATTTATAGTTCATATTTTTACGCAGCTTGGTATAGATTGCTTAGTGCATCTGTACTAAAAAATCGATTCTACGCCTTAATATAAGATTGTGAAATTTTTCCAAATACACTGTCGTTATGGCTATATGACAACTCCAATAACCTCAAAACGGTTAATTAGCATAAATATGTATAGTTCATATTTTTACGCAACTTGGTATCGATTGCTTAATGTATATGTACCAAAAAATCGATTCTACACCTTAATATAAGATTGTGAAATTTTTCCAAATACACTGTCGTTATGGCTATATGACAACTCCAATAACCTCAAAACGGCTAATTAGCATAAATATGTATAGTTCATATTTTTACGCAACTTGGTATCGATTGCTTAGTGCATATGTACTAAAAAATCGATTCTACACCTTAATATAAGATTGTGAAATTTTTCCAAATACACTATCGTTACGGCTATATGACAACTCCAATAACTTCAAAAAGCCTAATTAGCATAAATATGTATAGTTCATATTTTTACGCAACTTGGTATCGATTGCTTAGTGCATATGTACTAAAAAATCGATTCTACACCTTAATATAAGATTGTGAAATTTTTCCAAATACACTATCGTTACGGCTATATGACAACTCCAATAACCTCAAAACGGTTAATTAGCATAAATATGTATAGTTCATATTTTTACGCAACTTGGTATCGGTTACTTAGTGCATATGTACTAAAAAATCGATTCTACACCTTAATATAAGATTGTGAAATTTTTCCAAATACACTGTCGTTATGGCTATATGACAACTCCAATAACCTCAAAACGGTTAATTAGCATAAATATGTATAGTTCATATTTTTACGCAACTTGGTATCGATTGCTTAGTGCATATGTACTACAAAATCGATTCTACACCTTAATATAAGATTGTGAAATTTTTCCAAATACACTGTCGTTATGGCTATATGACAACTCCAATAACCTCAAAACGGCTAATTAGCATAAATATGTATAGTTCATATTTTTACGCAACTTGGTATCGATTGCTTAATGTATATGTACTAAAAAATGGATTCTACACCTTAATATAAGATTGTGAAATTTTTCCAAATACACTGTCGTTATGGCTATATGACAACTCCAATAACCTCAAAACGGTTAATTATCATAAATATGTATAGTTCATATTTTTACGCAACTTGGTATCGAGTGCTTAGTGCATATGTACTAAAAAATCGATTCTACACCTTAATATAAGATTGTGAAATTTTTCCAAATACACTATCGTTACGGCTATATGACATCTCCAATAACCTCAAAACGGTTAATTAGCATAAATATGTATAGTTCATATTTTTACGCAACTTGGTATCGATTGCTTAGTGCATCTGTACTAAAAAATCGATTCTACACCTTAATATAAGATTGTGAAATTTTTCCAAATACACTATCGTTACGGCTATATGACAACTCCAATAACCTCAAAACGGTTAATTAGCATAAATATGTATAGTTCATATTTTTACGCAACTTGGTATCGGTTACTTAGTGCATATGTACTACAAAATCGATTCCACACCTTAATATAAGATTGTGAAATTTTTCCAAATACACTGTCGTTATGGCTATATGACAACTCCAATAACCTCAAAACGGTTAATTAGCATAAATATGTATAGTTCATATTTTTACGCAACTTGGTATCGGTTACTTAGTGCATATGTACTACAAAATCGATTCTACACCTTAATATAAGATTGTGAAATTTTTCCAAACGCACTGTCGTTATGGCTATATGACAACTCCAATAACCTCAAAACAGCTAATTAGTATAAATTTGTAAAGTTCATATTTTTACGCAACTTGGTATCGATTGCTTAATGTATATGTACTAAAAAATGGATTCTACACCTTAATATAAGATTGTGAAATTTTTCCAAATACACTGTCGTTATGGCTATATGACATCTCCAAAAACCTCAAAACAGCTAATTAGCATAAATATGTATAGTTCATATTTTTACGCAAATTGGTTTCGATTGCTTAATGTAAATTACAAATAACCGTCTTGTTTTTTGTTAAATTGCTTTATTGATCAGACAGACCATCCTGTCTGACTCAGGCCACGCGCGGACTTTGTTGTTGACGAAATGCTGCTTATGTTGACTGCTAGCTGCCAGCGTGAGAATGTGGATTCGCTGACTCAAGCCACGCGCGGACTTTATTGTTGATAAAGGGCAGCTTATGTTAACTCCTCCCCTTCTAAATGAAGGCCGTCCACGGACTTCTTAAGATTGTTTATGACGTTCTGAAGCTTCTGTGATTTGAGTCTTCTTTTTCGCTCTCGGTATAGTTTAATTAGACCGTAACAGGTAATTAGTATGACAATGCTAGTGAGACCTGATATCGTTGGTCCCATCATAGTCCTCCCTTCGATTTTCCCGATAAAACGCAGGTTTTCCATACTTATCTTGTGAAGGTATGGAAGACTCAAAATCTCTTGATGACTGGTGATATTGAGGAGCGCCGTCGTTGCTGATCCTGGTAATTTTTTAAACATGCCGTTTACGTTTTTGAAGTAGGATCCATTAATTTGAATCTCATTTTCGAAGGAAAGTAAATAAGTTCCCTTTATGGTCTTCTCGGTGTCTGCGGTAGTCTTGACTAAAGCGGTATTATCGTTAATGATGATTATGCCATCATCGACCACCATAATTGGTTCAAGGTGGCTAGGGCGAGTGCTGCAGTGGGCAACATTACCAGAATGAAGCTGCTGCGCGCACGTTGGATGTTGTAATTTTTTGCAAAACGTTGATGTGAGCGTTGCGCTGCAATTTCCAATCGCCAAAATTTGATTATGACAATCGGCAACATTGTTGTCATTCCCAAGGTGCAGGATTGTTCCGTTGTGTTGAACAGGAAAAATAATAATTCTCTTACAGACTAGTACTGGCTTGGGATATTTGATAATAAAATGTAGAAGATTACCATCTAATAGAACCTTAATATATGATACCTCCATTAAATCAGTGATAGTTGTGTTTGTAGAGTGCATTTCAATAATGTTTTTTATATCATTTGAGTTTAAATACATGGGATTTATTATCCCTATCTTTGCAAGGGTAGTAGTTGAAATTAAAGTTTCAATTTCATTTATAATGATCCTATTTCTTGCAAGCAACATTTCATACAAGTGACCAGTGTCAATCTGTCTAGCTTTTGAGTTTTTAATGATGTGGTTAACCGTTTCCGTCAGTTCATTTATCTTTTCTTGTATCCTTTTGTTTATTTCTACCTGATGTTGCTCTGAGTCTACGAGTTCCTGTTGTCGGAACTTTAAGTTTTCGAAATCGTCAAAGTCAGGCGTACCTGCGATAACCTTTAGGGCAGTACCCAAAACGTTAATGCTCCTAGCCTGCCTGTGATTGATGTCCAGTGTTGTCAGAAGCACCTTTATATGTGCAATGTCTGCGTCGGGTAACATTCTCATATGGGATAGAGGGAATTGCGTTGTTAAGCCTTTGGTTTCCTCAACTATTCCCTTGTATACTGTAAGATTAGTTGTATGCCTTAGATAGCCAAATTCCTCCCAAATAGTCCCGTCACCATCCTGAATCGGTATGTAGTCGGAAGTCGAATAGTCGGTCAATTTTGCCGTCGTCGTTTGAATAAGAAGTATCGCAATCAGTATCCTGAAAGATAGTGTGAAAGAAGCTTAAATAATTTACCCTATGCTATTTAAAGAATTCTAAAATATGCTAAGAATTTTCCCTTACTTTAGGTTGTCCTTGTGGACCACCCTCCCTTTTATGAGAACCGTGGTTCCCAGGTCTGCTTCAACTTCCTCCTCAACATATAAAGGGGTTAATTTATTTCCGAGTCGTCTGTTAGTCTTTACCAATACTCTTTCCCCCACGTCGAATACTCTATTCCGTCTGGAGGGGTTATTCTTATCCATTTGTACTTGTTGTCCTTCATTATTTTCATGGTTATCTCATTCCTCAGTTCAGGTGGGTTAGCGTGAAGTATTTCGATTGGTTTCATATTGGTCACCGAGTGAATCGTTCGATTGTATTTAGTTGTTGCCATTAATATGAGGTCTGTCGTCTTGTTAATTTTTCTGTCCAGTTTCAAACATCTGGCTATCTCCAAAAGTGTACTATGGAGGCGTTCAACCTGCCCGTTCGAGGTGCTATGAAGGGGTGGTGCGTTTACGATGTCCACACCAAAACTATTCCTCAACAATGTGGTTATCGTTTCAGAATTTGGAGAAGCTTCATTATCACAATAAATTGTTTTTGTGTTTGGAAATATATTCATTAACTAAATGATTGGGACCTTTACATCCACAATTGTTCGAGAAGGTATAGGCTGCACCACCGCAAATTTTGAGAATTTGTCCAGACAGGTAAGAAAGTACTTTTTATCTGTCGAAAAGATATCAATGTGCAACATTTCCCCGGTATAGGAGGGGATTGGAGTTACACCATGTTCCTGCTTACGTGGGTGTCTGTCGTATTTGGCCTTACCACAGATCCTACAATTCGCGACAACTTCATTCGCCAAATTTGTCATCTTTGGGAAATAGTAATCGCAGAGGATTTGTTTAATATTCTCCTGGGCTGCTCTGTGAGCTCGATTGTGCTCACCAACAACAATCTCCCTCTGCTCGTTTTTGTTGACAATATCAGACACCATGTTTTTGCAGTGCCAAAACTTTGTTGACGGAAAACTCCTTACCAATTCATCTTGTATGCTGGCCAATGTTGGTAGATCGCAATGTATGGCATTTACCACATTTGGGTTTACAGCTATTTTTATCTCCTCAATAAGGTGAATCTGTAGTACTAGATTCCAGCATAAAAAGATTCATCAAGCTACCTGGCTGTCTCCGGATCGAAAAATCACCAACCAGATCGATCATGTTGTGATAGACGGAAGACACGTCTCCAGTGTTTTAGATGTGCGTGCGCTCCGAGGTCCTAACATCGACTCGGACCACTATCTTGTTGCAGCTAAGATTCGCACCCGCCTCTGTGCAGCAAAAAACGCACGCCAACAAACACAAGGAAGGTTCGACGTCGAGAAGCTGCAATCACAACAGACAGCCGAGCGATTTTCTACTCGGCTTGCACTCCTGCTCTCTGAGAGCACTCGTCAACAACTCGGTATAAGGGAACTGTGGGACGGCATTTCAAACTCCTTACGTACAGCTGCAACCGAAACCATTGGTTTTCGGAAGGTGCAAAAGAACAGCTGGTACGACGAGGAGTGCCGTGTCGCAGCGGAGAGAAAACAGGCTGCCTACCTCGCAACGTTACGATCGACCACAACACGTGCGGGATGGGATAGATACCGAGAGTTGAAGAGGGAAGCGAGACGCATTTGTAGACAGAAAAAGAAAGAGGCCGAAATGCGTGAGTACGAAGAGCTTGATAAGCTGGCCGACAGGGGTAATGCTCGAAAATTCTACCAAAAGATGCGGCGGCTTACAGAAGGTTTCAAGACCGGAGCATACTCATGTAGAACCCCCCAAGGTGATCTAGTCACCGATGCCCAGAGCATACTTAAATTATGGAGGGAACACTTCTCTAGCCTGCTGAATGGCAGTGAACACACAACGCCAGGAGAAGACGAACCCGATTCCCCAATCGATGACGATGGAAAAGACGTTCCATTGCCCGACCAAGAAGAAGTTCGAATAGCAATTACCCGCCTGAAGAACAACAAAGCGGCGGGGGCGGATGGATTGCCAGCCGAGCTATTCAAACACGGCGGCGAAGAACTGATAAGGAGCATGCATCAGCTTCTTTGTAAAATATGGTCGGACGAAAGCATGCCCAACGATTGGAATTTAAGTGTGCTATGCCCAATCCATAAAAAAGGAGACCCCACAATCTGCGCCAACTACCGTGGGATTAGCCTCCTTAATATCGCGTATAAGGTTCTATCGAGCGTATTGTGTGAAAGATTAAAGCCCACCGTCAACAAACTGATTGGACCTTATCAGTGTGGCTTCAGACCTGGTAAATCAACAACCGACCAGATATTCACCATGCGCCAAATCTTGGAAAAGACCCGTGAAAGGAGAATCGACACACATCACCTCTTCGTCGATTTTAAAGCTGCTTTCGACAGTACGAAAAGGAGCTGCCTTTATGCCGCAATGTCTGAATTTGGTATCCCCGCAAAACTAATACGGCTGTGTAAACTGACATTGAGCGGGACCAAAAGCTCCGTCAGGATCGGGAAGGACCTCTCCGAGCCGTTCGATACCAAACGAGGTTTCAGACAAGTCGATTTCTTCAATCTGCTGCTGGAGAAAATAGTTCGAGCTGCAGAACTTAATCGAGCAGGTACAATCTTTTATAAGAGTGTACAGCTGCTGGCGTATGCCGATGATATTGATATCATCGGTCTCAACACCCGCGCCGTTAGTTCTGCTTTCTCCAGACTGAATAAGGAAGCAACGCAAATGGGTCTGGCAGTGAACGAGGGCAAGACGAAATATCTCCTGTCATCAAACAAACAGTCGTCGCACTCGCGACTTGGCACTCACGTCACTGTTGACAGTCATAACTTTGAAGTTGTAGATAATTTCGTCTATCTTGGAACCAGCGTAAACACCACCAACAATGTCAGCTTTGAAATCCAACGCAGGATAACTTTTGCCAACAGGTGCTACTTCGGACTAAGTAGGCAATTGAGAAGCAAAGTCCTCTCTCGACGAACAAAAACCAAACTCTATAAGTCACTCATAATACCCGTCCTGTTATATGGTGCAGAGGCTTGGACGATGACAACATCTGATGAGTCGACGTTGCGAGTTTTCGAGGGAAGAGTTCTGCGAAAGATTTATGGTCCTTTGCGCGTTGGCCACGGCGAATATCGCATTCGATGGAACGATGAGCTGTACGAGATATACGGCGACATTGACATAGTTCAGCGAATTAAAAGACAGCGGCTACGCTGGCTAGGTCATGTTGTCCGAATGGACGAAAACACTCCAGCTCTGAAAGTATTCGACGCTGTACCCGCCGGGGGAAGCAGAGGAAGAGGAAGACCTCCACTCCGTTGGAAGGACCAAGTGGAGAAGGACCTGGCTTCGCTTGGAATATCCAATTGGCGCCACGTAGCGAAGAGAAGAAACGACTGGCGCGCTGTTGTTGACTCGGCTATAATCGCGTAAGCGGTGTCTACGCCAGTAAAGAAGAAGAATAAGGTGCTTCCTATTTGTAAATTGAATTATATGACGAGTTTTATTGCCAAAGTTTATGAAATTCCGTCTTAAAGTCATGTCTGCTTCTTCTAAAACGATTTGGTTTCGGAAGCAATTTAATGGTTTCTCAGTTCCTTCTATCGTATAGGATAGTGACATTTCGCTGTGGACTGTAGCCAAATCTGATTGGGCATCCTCCTCTAGAGCGTGGATGTTCTGTCGTGACAGCGGGTCAGCAACATGATTTTCCTTACACGGTTTGTAAAAAATTTTAGCGTTGTGCTCGTCGATAAACGCTTTCCAGCGTTTAATTTTGGCATTTGGGTTTCGGTCTGAAACCGCAAACGTAAGTGGCTGATGGTCTGTAAAAATGTTTAAATTTTTAACGCCATAGAGATAGATTCTAAGGCTTTTTAGGGCCCAGACTATGGCAAGTAACTCGCGTTCGTTAGTTGCAAAGTTTTTCTCACGATCTTTCAAAGTCCTTGAAATAAATGTGATTGGCCTATTGTCTTGTGACAGTACTGCCCCTATACCCAAAGATGAAGCGTCTGTCGTTAGATCAAATGGCTTCCTGAAGTCTGGGTAGAGTAACATAACATCCTCCGATGTGAGGACTTCCTTCAATTTGTTAAAAGCAAGTGATTGTTTTTCGTCTAATTCCACTTTAATCTTTTTCGATTGTGTGGCGCTAACCTTGCCGTTTTCTCCTTTCAAAATATCTGTTAAAGGCTTTGCTATTGCCGCAAAGTCTTTAATAAAGCAACGATAGTAGCTTGCTAAACCTAGAAAGGATCTGACATTGAAAAGAGTGGCGGGCTTCTCGTAGTTATGTATAGCATCTACTTTGCTGCGGCTCGTTTTAATGCCTCCCCTAGACACAACAAAGCCTAAGTATTCAACGCTTTCCTTAAAAAATTGTGATTTCTCGCGCGAAATTCTCATATTAGCTTCATGTAACCTCTTTAACACCCACTCGATAAGATAATAACGTCATCGACGTAAACGTAACAGGACTTTTCTATTTGTTCTCTCAGTACGTCGTCGATAGCCCTTTGAAAAATGCTGGGCGCATTCTTCAATCCAAAAGGAAGCCTGCAGAATTCGTATTTTCCGTTGCCTACCGAGAAAGCGGTCTTTTCCTTATCGGATTCTGCGAGAGTTATTTGGTGGAAGCCCGATTTCAGGTCGAGTGTTGTGAAATACTTGGCCTTTCCTAGATTTGATAGTATTACGGTTACATTGGGGATGGGATATTTGTCATCGATGGTTTTTTCGTTTCATTTTCTGAAGTCTATTACAAGACGTTTCTTCACATTGCCTTGTGCGTCCATTCCTTTTTTATCTACAACCCATATTGGGTTGTTGTATGGTGACCTAGACGGTCGGATAATACCATTTCTTAGTAAATCGCGAATTTCAGTATTCACGAATTCCGCTACACCCATTGGATAAGGGTATAGCTTAGAATACACCGGGTCGTCACTTTCGGTGCGAATAGTGGCGACAATATTTGTGTTAAATGGTAGGGCCTCATTAGGATCAGAAAAAACGCGTAATAAATTTTTCAACATTTTCTGAAATTTGCCCTTTACAACCTCGGGGACTTCTATGTCCTCTACTCGTGTGAAATTCACATTTGCACACTTTAAAAACTTTATTTCTTCTGAGCCATTATTAGTTATTATTCTTTTTGATTTTAAATCTATTGTTGCGTTTGTTTGCGTTAGCAAATCCAGACCTACTATTCCGTCGAACGTTGAAAGAGACGGGAGAATAAAAAAGGTACTGTTTGTGTCGAAAAGGTTTACCGTGCATTTTTCTTTAATGTGAGTAAAGCCATGGATTGACTTTACCAAGAAAGAATTTTCGACAGGTACTATGTGCTTAAGCACTTTTAGAGGCTTTATATAGTTCTTTGATGCCCCCGCATCAATCAATAATTTTAGTTTTCTCCCTGCAACTGTTCTTTCAATGAACGGTAGCAAGGAGTCCTGTCTAAAAAATTTAACTGGTTAGGTTCAGTAAGGTCGTCTTCGATTGATGAGGCCTCTGAGTTTGCTACCTCATCGTATCTTTTTGATTAGAAGTAGAATTTACGTTTGGCAGGTAGTTAACCCGTTGTTGCTTTGGTCCTGCGAATTTTGCAGAATCATTACTTGGTCTCTTCACTGTCTTAACTTTTCCTCCTGTGCTAACGCTAGAGCCGAAGGTAGATCTTTAGGCCGGGCTGAGAATAACACATCACTAAGGGGTTTCTTAGTCCCTGAAATAAATACGCGTAATGCATCCACTCTGTATTTTTCGTTCAGTGATGCAGCAATTGATTTTTCGTAAGTCATTATCGTGTTGTTAGTTAAAAGGGTTAACTTTTTCTCTACCTCGTCGTAATATTGTAGTAGTGACAAACTTCCTTGGCGGAGAGTTGACATCTCCTGTTCGATCAAGTAAATTGGTCGTTTGTCGGAATAACTAAAATCGAGTCGACTAATTATGGCCTTAAAATTTAGGACGGTATTAAATGAGGCCAAAACCATGTCGGCCGGGCCTTTAACTTTATTCCTAATGATGGCAACAGCCTGATAATGTTTGCTGCTACCCTCATAGCCCTCAAAAACTTTATAGGCGGTGTGTGCCGCCTGCCGCCACGATACATAATTCTCCTGCTTACCGTCGAAGTCCGGTAAGGACTTCACAATATCGAGTGGCTCCTCACATCTAATCCCGGGTACAATTTCTGTTTCCCTATATGTTTCTATGTTCGGTGTGTCGATTTTAACGTCATTTAGTCGTTGATTAATAATTGCAAGCTTTTGTTCGAAATTTTCTCTTTGAGTGGCAAGTGCACTACAAACTGCACTTTCCACTAATGCCCTTAGTTGGTCTGGTTCCAGCGCCATTTCTTGTCTTTTGTCTGCCACTCTATATTCTGTCCACCAATTTTCAGTATTATCCCTATTGTTGCACTGTTTTTTACTAACTTCTATTCCGTTAAGTCTCTCAAATATTTTGTCCAGGTCCTGATCACTCATGAGCTTGAAGTAAAACCGATACCAATAAGCTGGTCTGCGCAAATTTTATTTCTCAAAAACTCGTGCAAAGATTTACAGTTATATTTAACACAAATTTTCTTTTTTAGCTACTTTTTTTTATTAGAGCAATTCAACATATTATATTTTTTGCACTCTACTTACATATTTTTGAATCTTAATTCTATTGTTTAGTTTTTTGTAGAAATTTTCGATCCCCTTTGGTCCGTGATTCCTTTTTTGTGACGTCTCCTCCTTGATGGGTCCGTACAATTATTCCCGAATAGTTTTTTTTGCTATTTTTTTATCGAACTATAATTTTTGTTCCCGAATAGTTTTTACTATTTTTTAACGAACTTTAATTTTTTATTCCCATATAGTTGGGCGCCAATTACAAATAACCATCTTGTTTTTTGTTAAATTGCTTTATTGATCAGACAGACCATCCTGTCTGATGAGTTCTCTGTTTAAAACTAAACTTACATTCTAAATGTCTTAAACCTGCACCTTGTCTCAGTTGTTGTGGAGTTATTGCAGCGGATACGACGCCGACGCTTGCGTTGGCAGTTTGCCGCTACCGCTGTGCCATACCTGTCAGCGTGGGAATGTGAATTCGCTGACTCAGACCACGCGCGGACTTTGTTGTTGACGAAATGCTGCTTATGTTGACTGCTAGCTGCCAGCGTGAGAATGTGGATTCGCTGACTCAGGCCACGCGCGGACTTTATTGTTGATAAAGGGCAGCTTATGTTAACTTGTATATGTAATAAAAAATCGATTCTACACCTTAATATAAGATTGTGAAATTTTTCCAAATACACTGCCGTTACGGCTATATGACAACTCCAATAACCTCAAAACGGTTAATTATAATAAATATGTATAGTTCATATTTTTACGCAACTTGGTATCGGTTACTTAGTGCATATGTACTAAAAAATCGATTCTACACCTTAATATAAGATTGTGAAATTTTTCCAAATACACTGTCGTTATGGCTATATGACAACTCCAATAACCTCAAAACGGTTAATTAGCATAAATATGTATAGTTCGTATTTTTACGCAGCTTGGTATCGGTTACTTAGTGCATATGTACTAAAAAATCGATTCTACACCTTAATATAAGATTGTGAAATTTTTCCAAATACACTGTCGTTATGGCTATATGACAACTCCAATAACCTCAAAACGGTTAATTAGCATAAATATGTATAGTTCATATTTTTACGCAACTTGGTATAGATTGCTTAGTGCATATGTACTAAAAAATCGATTCTACACCTAAATATAAGATTGTGAAATTTTTCCAAATACACTATCGTTACGGCTATATGACATCTCCAATAACCTCAAAACGGTTAATTATCATAAATATGTATTTTTCATATTTTTACGCAACATGGTATCGAGTGCTTAATGTATATGTACTAAAAAATCGATTCTACACCTTAATATAAGATTGTGAAATTTTTCCAAATACACTGTCGTTATGGCTATATGACAACTCCAATAACCTCAAAACAGTTAATTATCATAAATATGTATAGTTCATATTTTTACGCAACTTGGTATCGATTGCTTAGTGCATCTGTACTAAAAAATCCATTCTACGCCTTAATATAATATTGTACAATTTTTCCAAATGCACTGTCGTTATGGCTATATGAAAACTCCAATAACCTCAAAACAGCCAACTAGCAAAAATATGTATAGTTCATATTTTTACGCAACTTGGTATCGATTGCTTAATGCATATTTACTAAAAAATGGATTCTACACCTTAATATAATATTGTGAAATTTTTCCAAATTCACTGTCGTTATGGTTGTATGACAACTCCAATAACCTCAAAACGGTTAATTAGCATAAATATGTATAGTTCCTATTTTTACGCAACTTGGTATCGAGTGCTTAGTGCATCTGTACTAAAAAATCGATTCTACACCTTAATATAAGATTGTGAAATTTTTCCAAATACACTGTCGTTATGGCTATATGACATCTCCAATAACCTCAAAACGGCTAATAAGCATAAATATGTATAGTTCATATTTTTACGCAACTTGGTATCGATTGCTTAGTGCATATGTACTAAAAAATCGATTCTACACCTTAATATAAGATTGTGAAATTTTTCCAAATACACTGTCGTTATGGCTATATGACATCTCCAATAACCTCAAAACGGTTAATTAGCATAAATATGTATAGTTCATATTTTTACGCAACTTGGTATCGATTTATTAATTGATTCTACACCTTAATATAAGATTGTGAAATTTTTCCAAATACACTGTCGTTATGGCTATATGACAACTCCAATAACCTCAAAACGGTTAATTAGCATAAATATGTATAGTTCATATTTTTACGCAACTTGGTATCGAGTGCTTAATGTATATGTACTAAAAAATCGATTCTACACCTTAATATAAGATTGTGAAATTTTTCCAAATACACTGTCGTTATGGCTATATGACAACTCCAATAACCTCAAAACGGTTAATTAGCATAAATATGTATAGTTCATATTTTTACGCAACTTGGTATCGAGTGCTTAATGTATATGTACTAAAAAATGGATTCTACACCTTAATATAAGATTGTGAAATTTTTCCAAATACACTGTCGTTACGGCTATGTGACATCTCCAATAACCTCGAAACGGTTAATTATCATAAATATGTATAGTTCATATTTTTACGCAACTTGGTATCGATTGCTTAGTGCATCTGTACTAAAAAATCGATTCTACGCCTTAATATAAGATTGTGAAATTTTTCCAAATACACTGTCGTTATGGCTATATGGGAACTCCAATAACCTCAAAACAGCCAATTAGTATAAATTTGTAAAGTTCATATTTTTACGCAACTTGGTATCGATTGCTTAATGTATATGTACTAAAAAATGGATTCTACACCTTAATATAAGATTGTGAAATTTTTCCAAATACACTGTCGTTATGGCTATATGACAACTCCAATAACCTCAAAACGGTTAATTAGCATATATATGTATAGTTCCTATTTTTACGCAACTTGGTATCGAGTGCTTAATGTATATGTACTAAAAAATGGATTCTACACCTTAATATAAGATTGTGAAATTTTTCCAAATACACTGTCGTTATGGCTATATGACATCTCCAATAACCTCAAAACGGCTAATAAGCATA